>NC_070594.1:2227255-2489755 GCF_027409825.1 Scomber japonicus | reverse complement strand
AGGAGGCAGAGTGGAGGAAACATGGTGTTCATTCATGTGAGAGCCGTGAAATAGTTTCTCTGCAGTGATGATGAGACTCAAACTGCTTTGCTTTGTTTTGGGGAGGAGGAGGCGTTTTGTGTGTTTGTGTGTCACAGATGAGCAGAAACATGAGCGAGCCAGATGTTCCTCACACACACATATGAAAACAACAAAGACACACTTCCTGCCTGTTCTTCCACATTTCCTGAAGTGAAATTGATGTTTTATAGTACAGAGAAAAAAAATAAAAATAATAATAATAATAATTAAAGCTGCAAGCAGCGGTGAACGGGCCCCCCCCCCCCATGCATGTTGGTTTACAGAAACAATAGGGCTTCACGCTGTTTTTTCTTCTCTCAAACATTAAAACTGAGTCAGATGAGACTCTGAGCCTGGCTGTAAAGGATGTGAAAGATGTGAAGGGTTAATGTGTTTTCTGTTAAATGCAAAGCTCCTGAATCCAGCTGTTCCTGATGTGTTTCTGCAACATCTGAACAAGCAGGAAATGAGATGTGCTGAAGGACGAGCACGGAGCTGGCACGGCACCACCGAAGAAGAAAAACAAAACGGCTCCTAATTTCCGTCAGTCACAGACGACAAGCTGAAGTCAGATGTTCAATATTACAACTTTCATGCAACTCACCCAAATCATAAAGGTTTAAACGATCACTAAAGTCCTTTTTATCCAACTTTATTCCGACTTATTACCGCAAGTTTTACACTTATTTAAAGAAATGATGGTCAATAAGCCTCATTTAAATTAAATTACACCTAATTTTTGAGGGTTTGAATCATGACGCACAGATACATAAAATAAAGGAGAAATAATAAAGAGACTTTTCAGATCATTTGGCAGGAAGAGCCGGCTAGTCATGGCTCCGAAACCGCTCTTCATTTATACTGTAGATCAGACAAATTTAACTATTTCTTCACCTGTGATTGAAATGTTTGAACATATATCACTCAAGTTATTCAATGCAATAATTTATCTATATTAAATGTTATAAATTAGATTTGAAAAACGATCCAAAACAAACAAATACCATCCAAATAAATCACTTTAAATGGAAAATATAACAAAGAAAGAAGAAATAAATTACAACGTGCATGAAACAGTGTGAGATTGTCTTTAGACCCAAATACATGCAGTGAAGGTTTTAAATCAGGGGTGTCAAACATGCGGCCCGCGGGCCAGAAGCGGCCCACGGAGGGGTCCATTTCGGCCCAGTTTCCTTCCTGTGTTTCCTTCCTTCCATCTGTCCTTCTTACCTTCCTTTTTTCCTTCCTACCTTCCTTTTTTCCTTTCTTCCTTCTGTCTTTCCTTCCTTCCTTTCATCTGTCCTTCCTACCTTCCTTTTTTCCTTCCGTCTGTCCTTCCTTCCTCCCTTCTTTCCTCCCTTCCGTCTGTCTGTCTTTCCTTCCTTCCTTCCTTCTTTCCCTCCATCTTTTTAATGATCCGGCCCACATGAGATCAAATTGGTCTGTATGTGGCCCTTGAATGAAAATGAGTTTGACACCTCTGTTTTAAATAAAATAATATCCAGAGAAGAAAAAGAAAGAGAGAAAAAACAGAGGAAGAAGAAGAAGAGTTTTATTTACAGCAACAGAAATAGAAACACACATATAGCTGAGCAGTGAGAATAAAAACACTCTGAATCCAAGAGTATGTAAAAAGGAGAGAGAGAGAGAGAGAGAGAGAGAGAGAGAGAGAGGATATAAAGAGTGTCTTCCTCCTCTTTCCCACAGTAGAAGCTCGTCTGTTTCTCTCTCCGAGGACGGTCGAGTCAAACACAAGGACATGAATGATTCAACATCTGGCTTTCCCACATCGCTCTCTGCACCGAAGGGATGAGAGCAGAGCTGCTGTTCTCTCCTTTCATTCATCCCTCCTTCAGCGGGTTTCAGACTCTGTGACGGGAGAGGCCTGAAATAAAGTCGACTTATAGAGATGTGTTTAAAATAAGGTTGTGTCCCGTTAGTAACCTGCAGACTGAGATCTGTGCTGGTTTATTTAGCTTAGAGGTAGGGTTAAAATGTACATTTAGTATTTTTGTTGGTTTTATCTCATTTGAAATGACATTTGCACCATTTTTTACCAAAAGTAAGACTGAACGCTCCTGAAAATGTGATACATATTAAATATTTTATCCACCTAGAAAGAAAGAAAGAAAGAAAGAAAGAAAGAAAGAGGAGGAAAAAGATAAAGAAAGAATAAGAAGAATGAAGGAAGGAAGGACAGATGAAGGAAGGAAGGAAGGAAGGAAGGAAGGACAGATGAAGGAAGAACAGATGAAAGAAGGAAGGAAGGACAGATGAAGGAAGGAAGGGAAGGAAGGAAGGAGAAAGAAAGAACACAAAGTAGTAGGAGGAAGAAGAGAAAGAAAGAAAGCAGTCAGGTTCCTGATCTCCATGATTCTCCAGATTAAATGTAATATTTAGAACAATTGTATTCCACTAGAAAATTCCAGGGGCTGCTGCCGGGATGAGTACATGATTTATTTTTTCTTTATGAATGTACTTTATTCTCAACTTAACATCCCTGAAAATATTAAGTAGCCTAAATGTTATTGTCATATTTAATCATAAATAATATTTATTTAAACTAATTAAGTAAAGTCTACTTCATTTTTTCACAGACAGGAACGTCACTGTTACGAAATTATTAAGTAAATCTTATCATTAAGAGAGTAGATTTTATTGAAATTATATTACTCATTATAATTATGTACATTTTGTTCATCTTCTATTGATAAATGTTGAATCTTTTTATACACCACAAATCATACAAAACAATATAAAACAATAGGTAAGGCAAGGCAGTTTTATTTATATAGCGCATTTCATACACAATGGCAACTCGATGTGCTTTACATAAAACAGAAAAACATGTAATTTGAGAAACTTAAAACATATAATTAACCCCCACCCCCCATAATAAAAACAAAGTACAGAAAAATAGCAAGACATAAATGAAATGATTGCAGCATAAAATAATAAATTAGCTTTAAAATCATTAAAAGGACATAGAGTGCAAATGAAAGATTAAAATGTAAAGTGCTTTAAAAGAGCTCAATCATAAGCTCAGGAGAAGAGAAATGTTTTTAACCTGGATTTAAACATGATTTCAGTTCTGCTGGTAGTTTGTTCCAGTTGTGTAAAAGCTGCTTCACCATGTTTAGTTTGAACTCTGGGCTCAACTATCTGACCTGAGTCAGTAGATCTCAGAGCTCTGGGCTCGACTAGCTGACCTGAGTCAGTAGATCTCAGAGCTCTACTGGGTTTATATTCTACTAACATGTCATTCATGTATTCTGGACCTAAACCATTCAGTGATTTGTAGACCAGTAGCAGAACTTTAAAATCTATTCTATAGCTGACTGGGAGCCAGTGTAAAGACTTTAGAACTGGAGTAATGTGCTCTGATCTCTTTGTTCTGGTTAAAACTCGAGCTGCAGCGTTCTGAATGAGCTGCAGCTGTTTAATGCTTTTTTGTGGGAGTCCAGTCAGAAGACCGTTACAGGAGTCGAGTCTACTTGAGATGAAAGCATGAATCAACTTCTCCTGGTCTGTTTGAGACATAAAACCCTTCACTCTGGATATGTTCTTAGGCTGATAGAAGGCTGTTTTGGTGACTGATTTGATGTGACTGCTGAAAGTCAGATCTGAGTCTATCAGCACGCCAAGGTTTCGGACTTGGTCCGTAGTTTTTAGAGAGTGTCTCGAGATGTTTACTGACAGCAATCCTCTTCTCTTTATTGCCAAAAAAAATGACCTCAGTTTTGTCCTGATTTAATTGAAGGAAATTTTGGTTCATCCAATTAGTTACTTGCTCTAAACTATTAATGGAACAATAAACTATTTATTGTGTCCACAGTAAACATGAATTAATCCATTCAAATGAATTAGCTCAGTTAACTGGCAAAACAGACAGACAGGGATTAGCCAATCACAGAAAAGTAGCTCAGTTTCTGCCCAGCGACAGGTTGCTAAGGGCCGCTAAGGCCCTGCGGTTGCTAAGGTCAGCTAAGGCCCTGCGGTTGCTACGGCGATTTGAGAATCTGCTTGGAAAAAATTCTCAAAATTCTGAAGAATTTGGCTTCTGACAAGGTCCCGAACAATTGCAAACTGTGAGAAAACCGTAACTCCTGTCCAAAAACCGAAAACACTGTGAGAGACACAGAAGCCGGCAGATTCTGACAGTGTTTATTTTATTCAGATATTCCTTAAAATGAGCGAGTAAGCTCAGTGTGAACACAGAGTGAGATTCTTTTGGGGAAAAAAAGACGATTACATTAGGGGCAATGGGGAGCGAGACAGGTATTGGTGCCGGTCTCGGCCCCCCCGTTTAAATTTTGTGTGGACCCCGCCTGTCAAAGTCACATTTTATGAATCCCAACACCTATGTTTACATTTTGACCAAAAATTATTTGTCTCCTTTTTACGGTTTGGCCGTGAGCTCGAGTTAAAAATAAAAATTACGTTTATTTTTTACTGCTTTTCACACTCAAGCTAACTGCCGCTTCCACTCTAACTTTGAAGAAAAAGTGATTTCCACTCCTCGTTTGACTACTCATAGTTTGAAAGGTTTACATGTTATGTAAAAACAGTTTGGTATTTTTCCAGAGAGCACAAGTTTTCCTCCGTTTTAAAGGTTGAATCACATTTCTACGTGCAGGTATGAGCGAGCTAGGTGACTCTGAAAAAAGGTGAAATTTTTTGGGTTTTTCAAAATATTCCCATTCATTTTCAATGGAGAATTATTCCCGTTGTTTTGGGAATAACTTTGGGAATATTGGAATTTCAACACCAAAAGTCATAGCACCTCTTTCCCCATCGAGCCGCACGTTTTGATGTACAGTATATATTGTCAGGGTTTTCTCAAAGCTTGGTGGAAGAATAATAATAAGTATGTAGAAGATTAAGAGATGCTGTGCACCCGGAGCTCTAATAAAGAGAAGACAGTTACTGACTCTATTAAAGCTCCCAGCTCAGTTCAGTCTATTCTACACAGTTTAAAACATATCTCACTACCAGCAAACATGTGAAAGTTACTTAACCATAATCATAAAAACAGAGACAAAACTATAGTATAAAAAAAGTAAAATATAAACATTTGTTTTAAATTCTTAAAATGGGTGAAAAGTTTAACAACACAGTGCAAGACAGTTAACAAAGAGTCACCCACCTAAACCCACCAAGACACAAACAAAAGCTTTAACTTGTCATGTAAAATCTGATGAAATGTTATTTACTCTGCTGAGTTGATGTTGGAGTGAAAGTTGTTGATCAGTGGAGTCTGATAGAAGCAGAAGGTTCTCCAGCGTTTTCATAGGTCACCGTAGCTTCATCTCCATCTTCATCATCATGCACCTGTGAGGAACAACACAACACACCTGAGCTTCTGAGATATAATGGAACAAATAAATGACCTTTGTTTCAGAGTAATACAGTCAGCTCTGTTTATTCTTATTGTCTTTACAGAATCACAGTAAATAGTGAACTACCACAAACACACAGTCAGCATTTGAATATTCAGTTTTAAAACTCACAGCATTGTCACTGATCTGTGTTTTGTTCCCTGAAAACACAAAAAATAGACTTTCATCGGTAAAAATGCAGATTAATCAAAACTTGATCATAAATGTTGTGTGAATGTTCTCACCTTTAGTTCTCGTCCGTATGTAGACTGAGACAACGATGATTATGAAGGCAGTTAAATCCAGAGACACGATGTGGAACCTCAACCTGCCTGGAAAGAGAATTAAAACATTAAAGACTGTGTAAAGTGAATTCAGACATTTTCTTCTAAACACATTAAATAGGTCATAAATGTATTTCTAAAAAATGTGTAAAACACATTTCAACCATTTAGATTTGAATTGTGGAGCTAGGCTTCACAAACTGTTTCAAGATTTCTGTGTTCAGGATTTAGTGATTAGCATAAACCGCCCCTGCTGCTGTAGAGGTATAAATACATTCAGCACACACTACTACTACTACTGTCTACAGTTAGCCAGTTAGCTGAGTTAGCAGCTAAGCTAGCCACGGAGTTAGCCGCAGAGCTAGCAGACGAGCGAGCAGCAGAAAGCTCTCAGACGTAGCGTCCATGTTTCTGGTAGAGGTGGTGACTTTGATTGACAGGTGACACTTGGTAGGGGGCGGGGCTTCAGAGGCTGATTTTTACACAACTTTGAAGCCTAATTTCATATATTTGGTGATTTTTTTAATCATTGAAATTTGGCAGGATGGTTAACAACACACTTTTCTGTGGTATGTCAAACTCAGAACACATATTTATTCTTACTTTACACTTGATTTTTGTGATTTTTACAACCTGAAAAATGTTGCATTTATCAGAGCTTCATTACAATATTAGTACAATATAGTTTAATATTTGACGTTGGTTTGAAACTCAGACGTTTGTGAACACACTGACTGAGATGAACTGAATAAGAGAATATCTCCAGTCTGACTTTCATACTTTATATTTCAAAAGAGGAAAGAGCGATACAAGATATTAACCCTCCTGTTGTCCTCCAGTTAAGGAAGGAAGGGAAGAAGGAAGGGAGGAAGAAAGAAGGAAAGGACAGAGGAAGGGAGGGAGGATGGAGGGTAGGAGGGAGGGAGGAAATAAGGAAGGAGGGAAGGAGAAAGGGAAAGAGGAAGGGAGGAAAAAAGAAGGAAGGACAGAAGGAGGGAGGGAGGAAGTACAGATGAAGGTTAAATAACTACAGTGCTGTATTATTGGAGTAGGATTTGTTGTTGCAGCTCTTCTAATGTCCTCATCTAGAAATATTAAAGAGAAGAAGAGACAGACAGACAGTGTGTTATATTTTCATACAGATACTGCTTTTATTTTCTTTTTTGATATGTTCCTATTTGCGTTGATGCTTTTAGTTTCATTATTTCTTGTTTCCTCACCTGGATGAATAAAATCTAAAAAACCCAACACGAAAAATACTCCATAATTATTATTCACATGTCAAGTACGAGACGGAGGAACCAAGTGCGTTCAAACCCAGAAGGGTATTTATTGAATTAGGGAAGGGGAGTGGGAAGGAGAAGTGTTCAGAGTTCTGGGCTTCCAAGGGTTCCAGGGTAGCAGGGGTCACCAGGGTTTCGGGGTTACAGGGATCACCAGGGTTTCGGGATGCCGGGGGTTCCAGGGGGTCCAAGGTGCTGTGTGTGTGGGTGCCTCCCCAGGGAAGAGGGAAGCAAATCCTGGAGCTGGAGAATCCGGGAGGTCCTGGGGAAAACACACACACACAACAGCAGGTGAAAACAAGGCAGCGGCACAGTTCAGGGCAAATCCAAGTCAAAAGAGTCAAGCAGAAGGCAGGTCGAAATTACCGGGGCAGTAGAGAGATCGGTGTCAAAGACAAAGGCAGGTCGGGTTTCCGGGATGGGCGAACAGGGCAGAGTTCAGGCAGGTCCGGGTACAGGAGTCAGAGAAAGCAGGAGCAGACTGGTAACACGAGTGAGCTTGCAGACAATCTGACAAGAAATGACTGAAACACAGGGCTTTAAATGCAGAGCATGATTACTGGCAAATGCAGTGCAGCTGGAGAGTTAATGAGGCTAAGGGAGACAGAGCAGAGTGGGACAGGTGAAGGTGATTAGGGAGAGCAGTAAGTGGAGTAGGCACTGGTGGAGGTAATCGAGGAGAGTGGAGAGCAAGGTGGCAGATGATTAGAACCAATCGAGTGTAGTTACCAGGCTGGCAGAGGGAATCCATGACAGAACCCCCCCCCCCCCCAAGGGACGGCCCCAGAAGTCCCAAAACAGGACCACCGAGGCAGGGCGGGTGGAGGGAGAACAGGAGGAGGGCTAGTATTCCTCTGACCTGTCGGAGTCCATTGCCACCTCTTCTGCGGACAACTCCTCCATCTCAATGTCCCCAGCGGAGGAGGCACCATCCGACATAACCGGATCCGGGTTGGGGTCAGGGGCAGGTGCAGGCACAGAGTCGGGACACGGCGCAAGAGCAGGCGTGGGTGCAGAGTCAGGGTCAGGAGCGGGTATCGCCAGCGGAACGGCTGGCCGGGCAGGGATGCGTCGGGCCCTCACAGGGCGACCCCTCCGAAGGGAGGGCTGGTCAGGGTGGAGGCGATGAAACTCAGCAATTATAGCCGAATCTAGGATTCTGCTGGCGGGCACCCACATACTGGGGTGCCAACTTGCGGGACTCCACTCGGAGCGGAAGATCATTGGCGGAGAGACATACCTTTTGTCCCACCCGGTATGTAGGAGCCGGAATCCTCCGTCGATTGGTTCCAGCTGTATAACTAGCCACTGACTGGAGGAGGGTGGTCCGGGCTTGGGACCAGGTTCTGCAGCAACGCCGTACAAGGGCCAGGGCATACGGGCAGGATACATTGGGCTCCTGACTCACGAACAGTGGTGGCGGGTAGCCGTACACACAATGGAAGGGGGACAGGCCAGTTGCGGAGCTTGGGAGGGAGTTATGGGCATATTTCACCCACAGGAGCTGCTGAGACCAAGATCGGGGATTGCGTAAAGCCATGCAGCGGAGGGACTTCTCCAGCTCCTGGTTAAATCTCTCCGACTGTCCGTTGGACTGAGGACCGGAGGTAAGACTGGCTGTGGCCCCGATGAGGAGACAGAACTCCCTCCAGAAAACTGATGCGAACTGGGGTCCCCTGTCAGAGACGATGTCTTTGGGCAGACCGTGTATCTTGAAGACTTGTTCCAGTACTACCTGCGCTGTCTCCTTCGCAGAGGGTAGTTTAGGAAGCGGAACAAAATGGGCCATCTTGCTGAATCTGTCAACAATGGTGAGGATAACAGTGTTTCCACCGGACGGGGGGAGACTGGTGACAAAGTCTAATGACAGGTGGGACCAGGGGCATTTGGGCAAAGGCAGAGGTTGGAGTAATCCTGCAGGTGGGCGACTGGGGGTCTTATTTCGGCTGCAGGTGCGGCAAGCCCTTACATAGTCCTGGATGTCAGTTCTCATCGAGGGCCACCAGAACCGTTGGGAGAGTTGGCGGAACGTTCGATTCCCTCCAGGATGGCAGGCTAGGTGAGAGTCATGACCCCACTGAATCACCTGTGATCTGAGTTGATCTGGGACGAAGAGGCAATCGTTGGGGCAAGCACTGGGGCTGGGCTGGTCTCGGATCGCGTCCCTGACTTGTCTCTCTATGTCCCAGGTCAGAGCAGCAACGATACAGGAGCTCGGGAGGACAGGAGCCGGTTCCTCCACAGGAGCTTCGTCCTTCTGAAAAACCCTGGAGAGAGCATCGGGTTTAGCATTGTGGAAACCTGGACGATACGAGAGGGTGAAGTTGAACCGGGTGAAGAATAGAGACCAGCGGGACTGACGTGGATTCAACCTCTTGGCAGTTCGGATGTACTCCAGTTTCTTGTGGTCGGTCCATACCAAGAACGGAGTGCTGGCGCCCTCTAGCCACTGCCGCCACTCCTCCAATGCAAGTTTCACGGCTAGCAATTCCCGGTTGCCAATGTCATAGTTCTGCTCAGCTGGGGTCAGTCTGCGTGAGAAGAACGCGCAGGGGTGCAACTTGCCATCCCCTGCGGCACGTTGGGAGAGAACTGCCCCGACCCCGATGTCTGATGCGTCTACCTCCACCATGAACTGCCAATCGGGGTCAGGCATTTGGAGGATGGGGGCAGAAGTGAAGCGTGATTTCAGAGTTCTGAACGCCTGGTCGGCCTCCGGTGTCCATCGGTCGTGGACCTTGGTGCTGGTGAGGGCAGTCAACGGGGAAGCAACTTTACTGTAATTCCGGATAAATCTTCTATAGAAGTTGGCGAACCCCAGGAATTGCTGTAGTTTCTTGCGGCTCTCTGGTGCTGGCCAAGAGGTAACGGCTGAGACCTTGGCAGGGTCCATCTGAATACTTCCCTCCGCTACTATATACCCCAGAAAGGACACCGACCTGGCATGAAACTCACATTTCTCTGCTTTGATGAAGAGAGAGTTCTCAAGGAGGCGACGCTGGACCAACTGGACATGATGGACGTGTTCAGGCATGTCTTTTGAGAATATCAAAATGTCATCCAGGTAAACGAATACAAAGACATTGAGCATGTCCCTGAGGATGTCATTCACAAGGGCCTGGAAAACTGCTGGGGCGTTAGTAAGACCAGAGGGCATGATCAAGTATTCATAATGTCCGGTTGGGGTATTAAACGCTGTCTTCCACTCATCGCCCTCTCTCATCTGTACCAGATGGTAAGCATTCCTGAGGTCGAGTTTGGTGAAGATGGTTGCCCCCTGGAGTAGTTCAAAGGCAGATGACAGGAGTGGCAGGGGGTACCGGTTCTTGATGGTTATGTCATTCAACCCCCGGTAGTTGATGCATGGACGGAGAGATCCGTCCTTTTTCCCAACAAAAAAGAATCAAGCACCGGCAGGGGAAGATGATGGACGGATAATTCCAGCGGCCAAGGAATCATTGATGTATGTCTCCATGGATTTCCTTTCAGGGGCAGACAAGGAATACAGGCGGCCCTTAGGAGGTGCAGTGCCTGGCAGGAGGTCAATGGCGCAGTCGTATGGCCGATGAGGGGGCAGAGAAGTGGCCTTGAACTTGTTAAAGACTTCACGAAATCCATGGTAACTGGCAGGCACATTGGAGAGGTCTGGGATCGAGTCAGGGGATTCAGGACTGGTGGGTATGATGGCTCCTCTCAAGCAGGTTTGGTGGCATTCTCTTCCCCACTCCTGTATTACTCCAGTCTCCCAGTCAATGTGGGGGTTATGTTGACGGAGCCATGGATATCCTAGGATGAGTGGTAACCCTGGTGAGCGCAGAAGGTGAAACTGGATAGCCTCCTGGTGGTTTCCTGACAAGTGCATGGTTACTGGGGCTGAGATGTGAGTAACAGTGCCAAGCAGATGCCCATTCAGGGCTCGTGCAGGAACAGGTGTGGACAGACGATGGCGCCCTATGCCTAATTGATGAGCTAGTTCAGAGTCCATAATGTTGGCCTCTGCTCCAGAGTCGACCAGGGCGGAAAGCGTGTGTGGGGAATTGGGAAGCAGAAGATGAACCTGGAGCAGGAATTTTCGGGTTACGGGGGGCTGAAAACATGCTGAGCTCACCAGGATTCCCCCTACGCCTGATGAGCTTTGGCTTTTGCTGGTTGACCACTCGGTGGTTCTCGCCCCCGCAGTACAGGCAAAGGTTTGAGGTGAAGCGGCGCCGGCGTTCTTCTGGAGTGAGGGTAGAGCGACCAATCTCCATGGGTTCGGGCTGGCTGGTATGTGTCACTTGGGCAGGCGAGGCTCCAGGGTAGGACGGGGCAGGCGAAAAGTCATTCCGATTGCGGATGGGGCGTGGAATCTGGCGCCCCTTCTCTCGTCGACGGGTCTGTATCCGGCGGTCGATACGAACCACCAGAGCAATGGCGTCGTCGAGGGTCGTGGGTAAGTCGTATGAGACCAACTCGTCCTTGATGTACTCTGCCAAACTGTGAAGGAAGGTGTTCACCACGGCTACCGTATTCCACGTGCTGCGTCTGGCCAGGGTCCAGAATTCAATGGAGTAGTCAGCGACAGTGCGATTGCCCTGCCGGATCGTCAGGAGTTCTTGGGATGCATCTGCCGTTGTTGAACCCAGATCGAACACCTTCTTCATTTCCGTCTCGAAGGCCTCGAAGGTGGCACAGGCTGGGGTTTGTTGCTCGAACTCTGCTGCTCCCCAGAGACGAGCCCGACCCGTCAGATGGGTAATGGTGAATCCAACCTTGGCCTCCTCCAAGGCGAAGGTTCTGGGTTGCAGCGAGAACAGGAGTTTGCAGTTGGTCAAGAAGGGCCGGACCTGGTCTGTGTCGCCATTGAAGCGCTCCAGGTTTCCAATTTTGGGTTCCGGGTTCGATGGTCCGGGAGCTGGAGCCGTAGACACCTGGGCTGGAGCGTTGTAGGCTGGTTGGGGTGATGCAGTAGAGGGAGCTCTCAAGTTTGTAAGGGCCTCAAGCACCTGGGCCAGTTGCTCTTGTTGTTGCTGGAGTTGTTGTTGATGCTGATGGCCGAGCTGAATCAAAGACGCGACGTCGCCAGTAATTCGGGAAACCTCCCCCTCTGCATGTTGCAGGCGGTCCAGGGCTGATGGTTCGTTCGCTGATTCCATGGTGGTCAGATCGTACTGTCAAGTACGAGACGGAGGAACCAAGTGCGTTCGAACCCAGAAGGGTATTTATTGAATTAGGGAAGGGGAGTGGGAAGGAGAAGTGTTCAGAGTTCTGGGCTTCCAAGGGTTCCAGGGTAGCAGGGGTCACCAGGGTTTCGGGGTTACAGGGATCACCAGGGTTTCGGGGTGCCGGGGGTTCCAGGGGGTCAAAGGTGCTGTGTGTGTGTGTGCCTCCCCAGGGAAGAGGGAAGCAAATCCTGGAGCTGGAGAATCCGGGAGGTCCTGGGGAAAACACACACACACAACAGCAGGTGAAAACAAGGCAGCGGCACAGTTCAGGGCAAATCCAAGTCAAAAGAGTCAAGCAGAAGGCAGGTCGAAATTACCGGGGCAGAAGAGAGATCGGTGTCGAAGATGAGAGAAAGACAACAAGAGTAAAATGAACTTCATCACTGTAATCATAATTATTGTAATGTTTCAGTATATTTTTCTAACAAGACAGTTTGAACTGAAAACTTTATGATGTAAATACTCACTGCTGACAACAGACAGAAAAACCAGAGAGTCTTGACCTTGTCGTTGTCCAGCCTTGTTGTACTGCCAGCAGAAGTAACGACCAGCATCCTCAGCTGTGACATTCTTTATAACCAGAGAACAGTTCGCTGTAAGACTCAGTCTGTCTGATTTAACTTTGGCATCTTCACCAATCTGCCCACGTTTGATCAGATCTACTCGTGTGTGTGTTGTATCAATGAAGGCCCAGTCAGTCCTGTCACATTTATCCTGATCAGTCACACTTTCACAGGACAAAGTGGCTTCATCTCCATCTCTGACAGTGATGGAGAGGTCAGGTCGTCCAGTTACTGCTGTTGAGAATTTGAGAGAGAAATAGAAATGTTGAATATAATTGATTATATGATGCATCACGATGCGGACGTGGACGAGTCTGCATCGATTTACAAAAATCAAGAATCGATTATTTAAACGTTAGTAAATAACTTGATGTCACGGACTTTAAAAACATTTGTCACTGTAGTTAAATTATGAGAGATACAGTTTATACAGCATGTGTGATTTTTACAACCTGAAAAATGTTGCATTTATCAGAGCTTCATTACAATATTAGTACAATATAGTTTAATATTTGACGTTGGTTTGAAACTCAGACGTTTGTTAACAAACTGACTGAGATGAACTGAATAAGAGAATATCTCCAGTCTGACTTTCATACTTTATATTTCAAAAGAGGAAAGAGAGATATTAACCCTCCTGTTGTCCTCCAGTTAAGGAAGGAAGGACAGAAGGAAGGAAAGGAGGGAGGAAGGAAAGGAAGAAAGGAAAGAAGAAAGGGAGGAAGGAAAGGAGGGGAGGAAGGAAAGGAAGGAAGGAAGGTAGGAGGGAGGGAGGAAATAAGGCAGGAGGGAGGGAGAAAGGAAAAGAGGAAGGGAGGGAGGAAACAAGGAAGGAAGGAAGGACAGAAAGGATGTATTATTGGAGTAGGATTTGTTGTTGCAGCTCTTCTAATGTCCTCATCTAGAAATATTAAAGAGAAGAAGAGACAGACAGACAGTGTGTTATATTTTCATACAGATACTGCTTTTATTTTCTTTTTTGATATGTTCCTATTTGCGTTGATGCTTTTAGTTTCATTATTTCTTGTTTCCTCACCTGGATGAATAAAATCTAAAAAACCCAACATGAAAAATACTCCATAATTATTATTCACACACAAAAAACAAAAAATGAAATGAGGGAGTTTCCTCACCTGAAGATGGATGGATGAAGGTAAACAAACCCTGTTCTTCTCCAGTGTTTATATGTGTCACTCTACACTTGAATAACTCAGAATACTTTGACGGCTCAGTAAGATGAGAAGTTATAAACTCCACAGTAGCAGAACAAGAAGACTGTGACTTCTTCATTTGCTTCACATCCTGATCATTACCCTCATACACCCACTGCACTGTGTGTAGACACCATCCATACACAGAGCAGTTTAACTTCACCTTATCAGAGTCCTTATGTTCAGTCACTGGTGAAGATGGAGACATTATGAGAGAAAGACAACAAGAGTAAAATGAACTTCATCACTGTAATCATAATTATTGTAATGTTTCAGTATATTGTTCTAACAAGACAGTTTGATCTGAAAACATTATGATGTAAATACTCACTGCTAACAACAGAGAGATCAACCAGAGAGTCTATAGATTGTTGTCCAGCCTTGTTGTACTGTATGCAGAAGTTACGACCACCATCCTCAGCTGTGACATTCTTTATAACCAGAGAACAGTTCGCTGTAACACTCAGTCTGTTTGATTTAACTTTGGCATGTTCACCAATCTGCCCACGTTCAATCAGATATACTCCTGTGTATGTTGAATCAAGGAAGGCCCAGTCAGTCCTGTCACATTTATCCTGATCAGTCATCACACTTTCACAGGACAAAGTGACTTCATCTCCATCTCTGACGAGGTATGTTTGTTCAGGTACTGCTGCTGAGAATTTGAGAGAGAAATAGAAATGTTGAATATAATTGATTATATGATGCATCACGATGCGGACGTGGACGATTCTGCATCGATTAACAAAAGTCAAGAATCGATTATTTAAACGTTAGTAAATAACTTGATGTTGACGGACGACAAAGGCGTTTTAAACAAATGCAGCAGTTTGGCGCCATGTTTGGATTTCTTGTTGATCTGACCAAACTGCTTGAAATGGAGAAGACTGACCTGCAAAGACAGTGCACAAGACTGAGTGATGCTCTGAGCACGTCCGAATCTCAGGAGGAGTTGAGGATACTTTGAGAGATAATCCCAAAGGAAACAACTACAGCACTTAAAACACTTTGTTACCTCAAAGAGATTGAAGGAACTTTCCCTAACTGTGAGATTGAGCTCAGGATCCTATTGACTTTTCCACTAATGGTGGCATCAGGCGAGCGAAGCTTTTCAAAGTTGAAACTAATGAAAAACTATTTGTGCACCTCCATGTCACAGGACAGACTGTGCAGGCTTGCCCTGCTCTCTATTGAAAAGGACATTGCATCCAAACTGGATTATAAAGATCTTATTGCTGAGTTAGCGGCTAAGAAGGCAAAGAAAGTGACTCTGACATCATCAGTTTCTGCACAATTTATGCATCTCATTAGTTAGAGTCACAGTGCAGTAAATAATGAGTTGTGTATAGTTGTAATGAAAAACGTATATTCTTAATGAAAAGTGTCCTAACCTGTTTAAAATGTCAAGATGCCAAAAATGAAGTGACTGAGCTGACTTGATGTGAATAAAAAGCAGAAAGTCATACCTGAGACTATGTGTATGATGATGCTGTATTATTCTACTTGATAAAAACGTATTGCTGCAGGATTATGCGTGCAGCAGAACTAGAATAGCTGTGACTGTTACTCATAAGCAATTGTACAACCATGTCAAATAGCAGAGCCCCCCCCCCCCCCCCCCCCGGCTACGGCAAGCCCTGCTAACAGTACAGCAGGGACGCTGCTCTGCATTCCTGGGACATGATAACACACAGCTGCACTCCACCCTCACTTTGCTTTTCCTCTCATACTGACTTATTGTATCATGCAGTAATATAGAAAAATCAGGATGTGATACGTTGAGATGCATCGTAGAATCAAATCGAATGGTGAGGACAGTGAAGTTTCACACCACTAGAGAGAAATGTGATAAATGAACTGAAATGACAATATGACTGTAGTGTGAATGTTCAAAACTGTTTCTTTGACTGTCTCAGTAAAATAAAGGTTATTAAATAAGAGTTTTGTATCTTACCTGTAAACTGAAGCCCCAGAATCAGAAATAAAAACATTTTAATCCATCTGAGTTCAACCATCGTGCTTCTCTGTCGTTCTCTCTGTCTTCTTCACTCAAAGTGCAGAAAAAAACTGAATCTACTTCCTGTAATGAGCAAAGTGTCTCCTCCTCTTTGTGGCTTCAGTCCATTTTTTTCACTTGTGAGTTTGTGACTTTTTTGTAGATGGAGCTTATTCACTTTAAATTTGAACATGTTTGTATTTTATGAGAAAGCTATCACTCACATCTACAGTATCTTATATAATCTCCTATATCTATATAATATATTATATCATAATCAGAAGTTAACTGTGAATGTGTCGACCCACTCACCACCAAGACCACAACACACTTCCTCTCCACTGCTGCATTTCAAAGTGGGTCATATAATGCTCATAGTCACTGACAGGCCAAACTTTATCAAGGCACCAGACAAAGAGAATAATTTCATCTCTGAAAATCACCAGTGAGACCCCAGCAGTATGTTTCTGATGATAACTGGTGTGTTAACCCTAACCCATCATCATATCTTCCTCTGATCTTAAATTTAATGAAATTAATTTATCATTTCTGCTCTTTAACTAAAAACAAATCTCATTTAAATGGAGCCTAAATTGACCATAATTTCCTAAAGTAAGTGTAAAACTTACTTACTTGGTATTTAGTTGGAATGAAGTCAGTTAAAAAGGTCTCACAAAGAACTGGGTGATAATTTATACTTTATGGTTTATTAACAGTCAAACCAAAATGAGTCAGCTTTGACCACAGAGGACAAAATGTTCTCAGTTGACAGAAAGTCAACAGGAGGGTTAGGTATCACATGTGTTTGTCTGTTTTGAGGCACTTAAAGGATCATTCTGCTGATTTTCTACATTTGTCTTTATGTTTGAATCCAAACCAACAAAGAACTGATCTACTAACAATTACTGTGTGTTTATCAAAGTCTGATATATCTGATTCCTCTGTTGTTGTCCAGAAACTATTAAAAACACATCAGAGAGTCACAGCACTGCACTGGGTCACATGTTCCTGCATTATGAAGAGTTAGGCCACGTTAGTTAGTTTAGAGACTACTAATAAAGATCATGTTTTCAGTCCTCAGAGAGTAGTTCTTTGTTCAACTGCTGTGTTCAAATCCAATGTTAATCCAGTTACTACAACTGCTAACATGGATTTATTTGATCTATTTTCCTGAAAATCACATAGTTGTTTCCATATTACCTTCTATGCAAGTATAATCATCACTACTTTCATTGAATTGGGTGATACTTTGTAATTTATGCTTTATTATAGAAAATTGCATAAAGACTTGACTTGTTTTTTTCTGTATTAGATTTTATTGCCCCCTCCCTGAGCTACTACCTTATCGTGGTGGAGGGGTTTGCTCGTCCCAATGAACCCAGGAGCTCAGTTGTCGGGGGCTTTTATGCCCCTGGTAGGGTCTCCCATGGCAAACAGGTACGGGGGGAGGGGCCAGACAAAGGGTAGCTCAGAAGACCCTAATGATGATTAAGACATTTGGTTTTTCGTGTCCCTTGCCCGGACACGGGTCACCGGGCCCCCCCCCCCCGCCCCCGGGAGCCAGGCCTGGGGGTGGGGCTCGGGGCGAGCGCCTGGTGGCCGTGACCATCGTCCATGGGGCCCGGCCGGGCACAGCCCGAAGAGGGGACATGGGACCCCGCTCTCACAGACTCACCATCAGTGGGAGGGGCCAAAGGGGTCAGGTGTATTGTGAGCTGGGCGGCAGCCGAAGTTGGGTACCTTGGCAGTCCGGCCCTCGGCTGCAGAAGCTAGCTCTAGGGACGTGGAACATCACCTCTCTGGTGGGGAAGGAGCCTGAGCTGGTGCACGAGGTTGAGAAGTTCTGGCTAGATATAGTCGGCCTCATCTCGACGCACATCAAGGGCTCTGGAACTAGTCTTCTCGAGAGGGGTTGGACTCTCTTCCACTCTAGAGTTGCCACTGGTGAGAGGCGCCGGGCAGGGGTGGCAATACTTATAGCCCTCCGACTTGGTGCCTGTATGTTGGAGTTTACCCCGGTAGACGAGAGGGTAGCCTCCCTCCGCCTTTGGGGGACGGATCCTGACTGTTGTTTGTGCCTATGGTCCAAACAGCAGCTCAGAGTATGCACCCTTTTTGGACTCCTTGGAGGGGGTGCTGGAAAGCACTTCCCCTGGGGATTCCCTCATTCTGCTTGGGGGACTTCAAAGCCCATGTTGGCAACGACAGTGAGACCTGGAAGGGTGTGATTGGGAGGAACGGCCCCCCCGATCTGAACCCGAGCGGTGTTCTGTTATTGGAATTCTGTGCTCATCACAGGTTGTCCATAACGAACACCATGTTCAAGCTAAAGCCTTCTTTTGACACGGTGTACACGGGTACCATGTCTTTAGCTAAGTGATATGTAATTGACTCTGTAATGACTTTGTGTCTGCTGGACGTCGACTCGTATGGTGTAACACTACCAAGCGCATCAGCAATCATAGTTTGCTTGGGCCTCTTAAGGGATGACTGAGAGGTCCCCAGTGTTTGTTTCAATGTCATACACTCATCGTGCAGCACACGGTGGTGTTGTTTCAAGTGGTGAAACAAGTTGGTTGTGTTCCCTTGCTTCGTCGCAATTTTCGCCAAGCACGACTTGCACAACATCTTGCTCTGGTCAACATCAGCCTTTCTAAATCCAAAATACCTCCAAATAATGGAGGATGATTTATGTTTTGGCACCAAATTAGATTCTGCAATGCCACCGGCCGCATTATCTTCCGCACTCATGTCTCTTTTCTTCCGTTTCGATTTCCCCGCTGTGAATGTCCTGTGTGTGTGGCTGTGTGCGTCTCAGTCTACGTCTCCCCACTCCAACCCTCCTATGTTTGTCATCGGTTGGCTTCAGCTGTCGATCAACAGCAAGCATGAAATAAGCTTTGTGGTTGGCTGGCCGTAGTGGTGCGTTCAAGGGCAATCTTAAAAGTAATGTTTATGGAGACTGCTCGAGCTGTACAAGCAGGGCGAGCGCCGGGGAAATATATTGTTTATATCGTTGCTTTTCCGTTATTAATGTCTTGAATGTTCATATCTCGATATAGATACGATAACGATATATCGTTCAGCCCTAGCAAGTTGTGCTGATAAAAACTGGTCCTTTATGCAGCCGCTCAGTTCAGCCTCTGTCTATTAACAGGCTGTTTTAGAAGAAGGAAGGAAAGGAGGGAGCATGGGAGGAAGAAGGAAGGAAAGGAGGGAGGGAGGAAGGGAGGAAGAAGGTAGGAAGGAAAGCAGGGAGGAAGGGAGGAAGAAGGAAGGAATTGAGGAAGGGAACACATATTCTAAGTCTCTACTGGAATATCTTTACATGATTTCCAGTTTAAAACTCCTTATTTATCTTCTACTGGTCCTTTATGCAGCCGCTCAGTTCAGCCTCTGTCTGTTAACAGGCCGTTTTAGCTTCTGTCTCTTTAACTTCCTGTTGTCCTCGAGTCAAGGAAGGAAGGGAGGAAGAAGGAAGTTTTTTCTGAAAGGCCTCTGAGTGATTTTAGGTGCACACTTTCCCAATTTCCTTTTGTTGAACCGAACATCAAACTTTTACCCCTAATAGTTCTGTCAGCTGTGAATTATTGAACACGAGGTCTGTCTCTGCACCATGAATTTTTTATCTTCTACCTTGACTTCAAATGAGACCGAAACCCACCGACTGAAATCTTAAATCTACAAAGTGCTTCACAAGGCTGCAAAATACACAAATCATCAAATAATTGCGTTTTAAAAAGAGAACAAATAAAAACTATTTCTTATGTAAAAACCAAAAAAAGGCAAGAAAAGACAAACTATTGTAACGAGGTCGAAAAATAATGTTATAGAATGTAAAATCCATGTGGAAGAAGTTTTCTGCTGTTGCTATCTGACTGTAGATGCTCATTTTGGACAGAAGGGGGCGTTAGTTTACCATATTTAATGAAGCGATCCGCCTGCTTGAGTGGACGGGAACCGTAGTGCGGTGTCTCAAATCACATATTTCTGTTAGTACATGAACGACCTGATGGTGTGTAAAAAAAAAAAAAAAAAAAAGTGCAAACTCCTCCTACTAACGGGGAACAGTTTGAGATGTTGAAGGTAGTTTTCTAAAAAGTTTAGCCTATTTGAACCAGGCGGGGAGTTCTGGTCCTCTGAAATGAGGCCAATGCTAAAGTAACTTAAAGCTGCATTCTATCAAAAGGCCACCAGGGGGCGACCGTCTCTATACAAGTCAATGGAGAATTCACCAACTTCTCACTTGATTTCTAACCTCAGTAAACGTTTTCAAAATGTGTTTATGGTCTCAATCGCTAGTTTAAAGCCTTCTTCAATGCAGTATGATGTTCATTTGGGACATTTTGGCCTCCCTGATTTTATATGTGACGATAAAGCAGGGTATGCATTAGGGCGTGGCTACGTCCTGATTGACAGGTTGATTGACCAATGTCCTCGAGATCCAGCCCTCGTAACCATAGCAACCTGCCCGCTCCGCCCATGGCCCCGCCTCATGCCCATATAAGTAGAATCCGTGTTTTTATTTTTCCCAGCATGCACCTGAAATTTTCAAGATGGCGCTGCCTAGATTAGAAACTATTGGCTTCAGAGCAGCAGTCCACAAACCAATGGGTGACGTCACGAATGTTGCGTCCATTTCTTTTATACAGTCTACGCTTATATTCAGATATTAAGGTATACTGTAGTGATCAGCGTGTTTGCATGATCGTAAAGCTTTAAAAACTCTTCTTTAGTGATATGAAAACACTTCAACTGTGAGGAAAACTGATAAAATGATGGAAATTCAGTGTAATAAAGAGAGAAAGTGTGCTTATGTGTTTCTGAAGGACAGTTAATGACGTGAGAAGAACTGATTTTATTGTTATTTCTGTTATTTCTGCAGCTGTGAACCTTTTCTTCCGTTCACTGCTTCACTGATGTCTCCTGAAAAACAAAAGAAAAATAAATAAATAATATAAACAGGATAAAATATGTCTGATGTGGTCTCTGTGATATAAAGTGAAGCTCTTTGAGTTTTAAGCTGCTGTTAGTGATGCCGGACGTAAACAGGATGTGACATCTGATGCACAAATAAGCTTTTTTAAATTCTGGTAAAGCTGAATGTTTGCTGTCCTCCACTATTTATTCATCTATTACATCATCTTTACACATGGGCAACATCTTTCCCAAGTGCTTATTGTCGTCATTTTCAACTTTCTTTTATGCTCATGTTGGAATATTTTGTGTTTTGATGAATTTTTTCACACATGACAATAAAAAGTGATCTTGAATCAAACCCTTCAGAGCCAGAAACAAACTTTTGAATGATATAAAAATACTCCATAAATACTCTGGACACTGACTTCCTTCCTTCCTCCCTCCCTTCATTCCTTCCTTCTTTCCTTGTCTCCCTTCCTTCCTCCTTTCCTTCCTTCCTCCCTTCCTTCTTTCCTTTCCTCCCTTCCTTCTTTCCTTCTTTCCTCTGTCCTTCCTTCTTTCCTTCTTTCCTTCTTTCCTCTGTCCTTCCTTCTTCCTCCCTTTCCCCTTTCTTCCTTTCCTTCCTTCCTTCCTCCCTTCCATCCTTCCTCCCTGCCTCCCTCCTTTCCTTCCTTCTTTCCTTTCCACTCTTCCTTCCTCCCTACTTTCCTTCCTTCTTCCTCCTTTCCCCCTTTCTTCCTTTCTTCCTTCCTTCCTTCCTCCCTTCTTTCTTTCCTCCCTTCCTTCCTTGACTTTATATATTTTTCATTTACAGGAGGAGAATAAACTCATAATGAACACACACATACATATATATATATATATATATGTGTGTATATATATGTATATATATATATATATATATATGTGTGTATATATATATATATATATATATATATATATATAGAGAGAGAGAGAGAGAGAGCGATGGTAGCAGAGTTGAAACACAGACATCTCTCCTAAAAGGATGAAAGTAAGAGCTCAGTATTGTTTCTGAGAGGAAAGAGATGCTGAGAGGAGCATGTTGGTTATTTATGAGGCTCGCCCGCCCCTCTCTCTCTCTCTCTCTCTCTCTCTCTCTCTCTCTCTCTCTCTCTCTCTCTCTCTCTCTCTCATATAATAACAGTACTTACAGTGTCAGGTCACAGGACGGCTTCTTGTTCACCACTGAACCTGGAAGAAAAGGGTTCAAACTCTTCTGCTGCATACTGATGGAACAAACTGAGAACAAAAATATATAAAGTCTTATTTCACTTTTTTAAAACGTTGTACTTATATATGTTTACAAGCTAATGTTTGTCTGTATTATCTGTGAGTCTGAAGGAAGGTAGGTAGGAAAGGAAAGAAGGAAGGGAGGGAGGGAGGGAGGGAGGAAGGAAAGAAAGAAGGAATGTAGGGGGAGGAAAGAAAGAGAAGGGGGAGGGAGAAAAGAGGGAAGGAAGGTAGGTAGGAGGGATGAAGGGAAGGAAGGAAGGACAGAGGAAAGGAAGGAAGGAAGGAGGGAAGGAAGGAAAGAAGGAAGGAGGGAGGAAAGAAGGCAGGAAGGTAGGTAGGAGGGAGGAAGGAAAGGAAGGAAGGTAGGGTGAGGAAAGACGTAAGGAAGGTAGGATGAGGAAAGAGGGAAGTAAGTTAGGTAGGAGGGAAGAAGGAAGGTATGGAGAATGGAGGAAGGAAGGAATGTAGGAGGGAGGAAGGAACAGTCAAAACAGACGGGGTCAATTTGACCCGGGAGGACGACAGGAAGGTTAAAACTAGTTTTTTAATATATTTTTGAACTCTTATTTATTACTTTCACAGTAATAAATAAATGTTATTTTCTTCTGCACTTAAAAACTTGAGTTATTTCTTCCTTTTAAAAAAGCCAGTATGAAGTTATTATTACCATAAAAACATCTCAGTGTGAGCACATTAATAACCTTTTCTAGTGGTGAAAACTACATTTGAATAAAAACAGAGACTTTTGAATAAACTCTGTAAAAATGGAGGTTAAAAAAAAAAAAAAAAAAGAAGAAGAAAAAAGAGCCGAATTTGCCAGATATTCCCTTTTCTCTTCCCTCCCTCGGTAATCGCTCAGCAGATAAATCTAATGTAGTTGTTTCTCAAGGTTGCTCAGAGTGCAAATATGTCCGGTCCAAAGCCATTACTCAGGATCTCTCCCGAGGAGCCGAGGAGCAGTGGAAGTGGCCAAGAATCACGGCCAATATTAGTAATGCAACTGTGTGTGTGTGTGTGTGTGTGTGTGTGTGTGTGTGTGTGTGTGTGTGTGTGTGTGTGTGGAAAACAATAGCAGGAAGGGGGGTAGCTAATGTATTTTAATGTATTCAGGCCCTCAGTCAGCTTTGTCACTCACAGCTAAAATGCCAATGAACACATTCTTTAAATATATGACTCATGAATAAATGACTCATGAAAGGAAAAGAAAAAAAAAGTGGGTGAATTATTCAGATAAAGACGTAAGAGGGAAAGAAAAGTGTTTAAATCTAAATGTGTGAATACTTGTGCGTGGGGAGGAAAATTAACTAGATTAGATTAATGCAATCCATAACGCGTTAATTTTTTTCAATGGCATTTTAATGTAGCAAGCCTTTTTGTCCCTTCTCCTCCCCCGTAGACGGCTCCTCTAGCTGTAGCGCTATGCTTTGAAGTGGCCTCCTGCAGTAAACCTACCGCGCTGATGGAAAGTAAGAGAGCTACTGGACTTTTGAACGGCTTGTTTAACTTTAAAACACTTCCAGACGCTTCAGTTGACAAGTCAAAAGTAAAATGCAACCTGTGTCAAACGGAGTTTAACTACCACCGGAGTACGTGGAGTTTGAGTTAGCACCTCCACGCTAAACACCCAGGTGCAGCCAAGCCAGCCTCAGCTCCACCAAAGGAGCATTTTGGAGTGTGGGAGTCGCAGCAGAGCCGTGATTGATTCCCAGTTAAGACACTCTGGTAAGAAATGCTTTACATTATGGGCTTAAAACTGCCTTCAAATGGAAAATAACAGGATTTTAAACATGCAATTCAAAACGCCATTAATCGCGATTAACTATGGAAATTCTGCGATTAATCATGATTTAAAAATTTAATCGTTTGACAGCCCTAAAATTAACCTTTGTGTCGTCCTCTCGGGTCAAATTGACCCCGTCTGTTTTGACTGCTCCTTCTTTCCTCCCTTCCTTCTTTCCTTTCTTCATCTACCTTTCTTCATTCCTTCTTTCCTTCCTTCCCCCCT
Source organism: Scomber japonicus (assembly GCF_027409825.1). NCBI lineage: Eukaryota > Metazoa > Chordata > Actinopteri > Scombriformes > Scombridae > Scomber > Scomber japonicus. Next base: position 2,465,597 of record NC_070594.1, on the reverse strand, counting down.
CCCTCCTTCTTTTCTTCCTTCCCTTCCTCCCTCCTTTCCTTCCTTCTTTCTCCCTTCCATCCTTCCTTCCACCATTCCTTCCTTTTTCCTCCCTTTCTTCCTTTCCTTCCTTCTTCCTCCCTCCTTTCCTTCCTTCTTCTTCCTTTCCTTCCTTCTTTCCTTTCATTTCCTCCCTTCCTTCTTCCTTCCTCCCTTCCTCCTTCCTTTCTCCTTTTCTTCCTTGACTCGAGGACAACAGGAGGGTTAAGTTAAAATTATCGTTCCTCCCTTTTTTTTCTCTTTCTTCTTTCTTCTTCCATCTTCCATCTTTTTCATCTCTTTAAAAGTCTGAATATGTGATCCTGAGGAAGAAGAGGAGGAGGAGGAGGAGGAGGAGGAGGAGGAGGAGGAGGAGAGATGTAGGAAGCGAGTGTCAGAGCCAGCAGTTATAAAGATGACTGATGTACGTAGCAGATGGAGAACGTTTTACGACCTGTACCGGCACTCCATTTAAGTGTGTGTAAAATTGATGGGCGACCATAATTGACCTCAGTAGCCACTACAGTACAGTACTGAAAGCTGTTCCTCCACTCTTCTTTTTTTCTGTGTTCTCCAACATGGGGATGGATGGATGGAAAGAGGTGATTTATATAACTCTGCGGGCAGGTTGGCGTTTCATCACAGAAGTCTGATGGATTTTTTTTTTTTTGATGGAAGAGAAAGAAGTCGAAAAGATAATAAACTGAGGAGGATGGAGATGTGAGGAGAGGAAAGGAGAGGTGGTGAGAAAGCAGAGGAGGACTAATGGAGAAATTCTGTAGGTTGTACACAAAGCCAAAAATGAAAAGGATATTTGTCACCATGCTCACCTCCTCGAGGCCTTGAACACATGGTTTAATGGATTCTGTCGTCTACACCCAACTATTGATGGTGAGACATCGAAATTCATTGCACCGCCACACCCACCAAGTATAACAGAGGTGAAAGACTTTGATAACTTTTCATTTTCAAGGTATAAAAATGACACTGAGCAGATTTGAAGTTAGTGGGATTAAATCTCTAGGAGGAGTACGTTAAAGTATGAGGCGTAGAAATGGCGATAATGGTGCCAAAGTTGGAGATTTTAATCAAAATGATTGACTTCCTGTTGGAGTTAGGGTATGGGTCCAAGAGACTTTTTTGTGCATCTTTACATGATACATATGTGTACCAAATCTTGTTTGTCTACGTTAATCTGGAGCGAGGGGCTACATTTTTTAAACTTTGCCTAGGTCGTAATCCCTACTGATTGAACAGGGCCTTCACACTGTTAGTCCTAATAAACTGAGGAGGATGGAGATGTGAGGAAAGGAGAGGTGGTAAGAAAGCAGAGGAGGACTAATGGATCAATTCTCTAGGCTTGACTCAAAGCCAGAATAAAAAGGATGTTTGTCACCATGCTCACCTCCTCGAGGCCTTGAACACCTGGTTTAATGGATTCTGTCATCTACACCCAACTATTGATGGTGAGACATCGAAATTCGCTGCACTGCCACACCCACAAAGTATAACAGAGGCAAAAGATTTTCATAACTTTTCATCTTCAAGGTATAAAGATGACACTGAGTAGATTTGAAGTCAGTGGGATTAAATCTCTAGGAGGAGTACATTAAAGTATGAGGCGTAGAAATGGCGATAATGGCGGCAAAGTTGAATATTTTAACCGAAATAAGCGACTTCCTGTTGGAGTTAGGGTATGGGTCCAAGAGACTTTTTTGTGCATCTTTACATGACACATATGTTTACCAAATTTCGTTTGTCTACGTGAATCTGGAGCGAGGGGCTGCATTTTTAAAATTAGCCATTTTGCGAATCTTCCTGAGTTTTCAGTCCTGTTTCTTTCGGGGAAGAAGAATAATCCCTACAGATTCAACGGGGCCTTCACACTGTTAGTCTTGATAAACTGAGGAGGATGGAGATGTGAGGAAAGGAGAGGAGATGAGAAAGCAGAGGAGGACTAATGGATCAATTCTGTAGGTTGTACACAAAGCCAAAATAAAAAGGATGTTTGTCACCATGCTCACCTCCTCGAGGCCTTGAATACCTGGTTTAATGGATTCTGTCATCGACCCAACTATTGATGGCGAGAGATCGAAATTCGCTGCACTGCCACACCCACCAGGTATAACAGAGGCTAGAGATTTTTATAACATTTCATCTTCAAGGTATAAAGATGACACTGAGCAGATTTGAAGTCAGTGGGATTAAATCTCTAGAAGGAGTACGTTTAAGTATGAGGCGTAGAAATGGCGAAAATGGCGATAATGGCAGCAAAGTTGAACATTTGAATCAAAATGAGCAACTTCCTGTTGGAGTTAGGGTATGGGTCCAAGAGACTGTTTTGTGCATCGTTACATGACACATATGTGTACAAAATCTCGTTTGTCTACGTCAATCTGGAGCGAGGGACTGCATTTTTTAAATTAATCATTTTGCGAATTTTCCTGAGTTTTCCTGAGTTTTCGGTCCCGTTTAGGCCAAAAATGTGTTACTTTTTGGGGAAGAAGAATAATCCCTACAGATTCAACAGGGCCTTCACACTGTTAGTCCTGATAAACTGAGGAGGATAGAGATGAGAAAGCAGAGGAGGACTAATGGATCAATTCTGTAGGTTTGACTCAAAGCCAAATAAAAAGGATGTTTGTCACCATGCTCACCTCCTCGAGGCCTTGAACACCTGGTTTAATGGATTCTGTCATCTACACCCAACTATTGATGGCCTGCATCGTCGTATTGGACACGTTTCACGGCCTGGATGTCATATGGACCACCTCTGCCTCTGTGAATAATATATAACTACAGTAGACAGAGTCTGGTAGATGCTACATGAGCTGCATACAGACAGAGAATCACCTCAAATACTGTATGTAATAATAATAATGAAGGCAGAAAGGCTTTTTATAATGTTCTGTGGAGTCTCAGTGATTGAGGACACAGACAGCAGAAAGCAGAGAGCAGGAAGAGAGGATAGAAAGCTTTTTGTTCTTAATTCTTTGACCCTAATTCTGTCTTCAAATTTTCCCTCAAGCACAACTGAGGAAAGAAAAAAATTCATCTTCTCACACTGTGACAAAAGCTGCTCGGTGCTTCAGTGAATCTGTCTGAGGCATCAACTTTACTTATTTTGTATTGTGCAGCTTGGGTGTCTTTGGGGAAACTTTGGGATCTGATGATGATTAAATGAATAAAATCAAGTAATATACAATATATTAAAAGTGCAGTAGTGTCTGATAAACATATGAATAACTTGCACACATTCTTTTTTTTGTGGACCCAGCATCAAATTTCTGCTTTTAATCCATTTTGAGAGAATATATTAGAGGATTATGGTAAAAATGTCAAAGTGGTGTAACGATAAAAACTTTGGAAGGAAGGAAGGAAGGGAGGAAGGGAGGAAGGAGAATATATTAGAGGATTATGGTAAAAATGTCTAAGTGGTGTAACCATAAAAACTTTGTACCAAATAATTCAACTAGCTTAAAAACAGTAAATAGTCAATAAAACACCATATCGACTAGTTTGGCATGATCTTACATTATAACTTTTATATTAAATAAAGCTAATGGAATACTATTGTTCTAAATATTAACATTATTTAATATCTATCATTCTTTTGTGGTTACACCATTTGACATTTTCAGGAGCATTCAGTCTTACTTTTGGTAAAAAATGGTGCAAATGTCATTTAAATGATATAAAACCAACAAAAATACTAAATGTACATTTTAACAAACCTGATGCTGCCCATGAACGTCTCTTTATGCTGTTGGCTGAATATATTATGAGAATTTTAAAAAAGAGAAAAAAGCTCTCAGTCAAAGGAAACTAGACTTGTTGTACATTTTTTAAGACAGTTCAGCTCTTTAAGACCAATTCACAGCTTTCACCTAACAAACAACCATGAATAAATTATAAGAACTAAAACCTACAAGACATTCTGTCAAAGTCATAAAAGCTTTTTTAGCTTCTTGGGTTTTTCTTCCATGTTTTAAAAGAAAAGAAGGAAGGAAGGAAAAGGGATTAGAAAGGAAAGGTAGGAAGGAAGGAAGGAAAAGGGATTAGAAGGGAAAGGTAGGAAGGAAGGAAGGAAAAGAAGACAAGGAAGGAAGGAAAAGGGATTAGAAAGGAAAGGTAGGAAGGAAGGAAAGAAGGAAAAGAAGACAAGGAAGGAAGGAAAGGAAGAAAGGAAAAGAAGATGAAGGAAAGATGGAAGGACAGAGGGAAAGAAACAAAGAAGGAAAGAAGTAAGAAAGGGAGGAAGGAACGATGGAGGGAAGGAAACAAAGAAGGTAAGAAGTAAGAAGGGGAGGAAGGAAAGAAGGACCGATGACAGGAGAGTAGGAAGGAAAAGAAGACAGGATGGAAAGTGGACCGGACTGGATGCCTTGGCGGGCCGGTTTTGGCCCACGGGCCATCATGCACCTGTAATTTTCAAGATGGCGCTGCCTAGATTAGAAACTATTGGCTCCCGAGCAGCAGTCCACAAACCAATGGGTGACGTCACGGATGTTACGTCCATTTCTTCTATACAGGCTATGGTTCTGACCTTAACTTCACACTTCCAGACATCATGAAGACTTTTTCAGAAACAAGCTAACAAGACATCTTGGTCTCATCTCTGCTCGACTGTCTGATCCGTCGAGTGTCGCTGTCACAGACAAGTCTTTTACATCTACAGTCAAAAACCCTCCAGCATCAAATCTGCTTTTCACAACCAGAATCAGGACTTTTTTATTATTTATAAACCACGTTGCTCTCTCGATATTTGTATGTCTTGTCTGTCAGAAACTGGTGACACCACAGCGACTCTGTTCATGCTTTCCTTCCAACTTGAATAAACTTGTCTGAGATCAGCGTCAGAAAAAAAAAACATCTTTTTAAAAAAAGGTCTCCACTCAGCTTCAGGGCTAAACAACACACAGAGTCGTACACAGAAACTTTGGATGAAGGCGTCGACTCACACAGAAAGGAGCAGTCAGAAGTGAAACAACACACTACATAACATATTGTGGCTACAGGCTAATTTATAATGAGGAAACTGGTGGGACACCGCTCAGCATTTAAATAGACGTTTATTGGAACTTGCTTCAGTGCTCAGTAGGTTAAAAAAACAAGCTTAAACTATCAGGCAGATATTACCATAAACTTATGTAAATCAATATTGTCCCAGTATGAACTTAATGCTACTCAAATCATGCAAATGTTCTGCTTTAAATGGGCCACAATGTTAAAGGAAACTAAATGTAAATGGCTTCATATTTAATAGTGATGCAAAAGCCTCAGCTGCTCATTTACTCTTCTAAACAGCTTAAGAGCTCTGCTGAACTATACAAAGGAAAACAGATATTAAACACAGGATGGATTACGCTTTCTCAAACACACATTCATTAGATCCCTATTTGTTTTCTGTGAGACTAAAAACACATTCAATTGTTAAATTAAAACCTTCGTGAAAATCTTTTCTTTTTGGTTATAAATTGCATCCAGACTGACTCAAAATATAGGTCAGTGACAAATAAGGGTTGGTTAGATGAGCAATTCAAAATATGAACTAGTTATAAAAGCAGCATCAGGTTTGTTAAAATGAACATTTAATATTTTTGTTGGTTTTATAGATAAATTTAGACTGAACTCCGCAGCAAGACATCATGGAGGTTACGCCCAGTTCAATATAATCAATATATTAAAAAAAGATCAATAAGAGAGTCAAGGAAGGAAGGGTGGAAGAGGAAGGAAGGAAGGAAGGAAGGGAGGACGACACGAAGGTTATAGATAAATTCAGACTGAACTCCGCAGCAAGACATCATGGACGTTACGCCCAGTTCAATATAATCAATATATTCAAAAAAGATCAATAAGAGAAAACTGGATCAATGTGTAATTAAGGTTTTATTGTTTTAATAATTGTTTTATAAATGGATGAATACAGAAAAAGACCTTAAACAGATCTTAAAAACTAGTTTTAATCTGCATCTTTTATGAGTCAGTATGAACAAGAGGAACGAGGGTCAGTGATTATAAGAGTTGGTGAGATGATGAATTCATAAATCAGTTAAACTAGATTTAAAAGCAGCATCAGGTTTGTTAAAATGTACATTTTCAAAAATGTTCAAAAAAAATGTGTGAAGTTATTCATACATTTATTTTCTACATTTTAACCCTTTAAATTTAAACTAAACCACATGGAGACAATAAAACCATCACTAACTCATACACTGGTCCCATAAAAAGGAAACATTTAAAACATTTAAGAAGTGTGTCAGACATCAGGTAGTGGTTTGTGGTTTTGGGTTCTGGCTGCAGGAAACAAGCCCAGCTGCAGGTGATCAGGCTGATTAGCAGCTTGATAAATATTCCAGCCATGTGCTCTCTCTGAGGATTTACTGCACGTCTGCCAACGTTAACTGGAAACAGGACCAAGTAGCAAGAAGAGACAAGACGTGACAGTGAAGTTGGGAACGTTGTTTGATGTTTAGTTTGTGTTGAAGTGAAGTAGGAAGTGTAGCTGCTCCCGTCTGCTGAGGTCCAGCTCCAAACAGCAGGCTAACCTTAACCCTTAAACCCTTATCTGGATAACTGTAGAGAGTTACAGCAAAGCTTCTGCTCAGCTGTTTCCTGCCGGCGATCTGAGAGCTAAATGAGAAGCTGCAACCTTCAATCACCTCCACACCTGCTGCACTAACATTATTATTTATTTATTCCTTTTTTTTTGCACAGGATATATTTAAGGATAAGGATAAATGTCCATTTATGCTCAACGTCCTTTTCAAACAATGTTACCGTCACTGCTCACATACTTCCATGCGTCCTTTACGTTGGCATGGATGTTAAGCAATACATCCACCAGGGGGCAGCGCAGAGTCAATACATCCACCAGGGGGCAGCGCAGAGCCACCCTAGTATGTGATTTAGAGTATGTGAGAAGTTCCTGGATGGTTTACTAGATTCTCCAGAAATTCACAGTATGCATCAAGAGCTGACTACTCACACTCACATTACCCAAGATGCAATGCAACTTCTGAAAAAAATAAATAAAATACAAACGTCACAGATCAACACCTCAGTGGTTTCAAGTTAGCTACAGCGAGGGTATGTTGGCTTCCTGTTTTCAAAATAAAAGCACCAATTATATTGATGTTTTCTTAATAATAAAAGGCAACAGGTGTTTTATTTTGTGGAAATGACAGGAAGTGCGCTACTCGCTACGGCTAACTTGAGTGGCTCCGAATTCTCAGGAACAAAACTTTAAACAGGTGTTATTTGGACAAATTAGCGTCACATTGTGGCTCTAAGGGGCTACTTTACTTTCTTCCTAAAAAGGTTAGAAATGTGGATAAAGTTGTTTATTTACAGAGTTAGAGCTAAAATGAAATCAGCTTCAGCCTGATGATTTCAGCTCGGGTAGGAACCAAATGCATTGTAGGTTATCGTGTAGTTTACTACAGTCTAAATGCTCTGCTTACTATCTGGTCCTTTAGTGTGTAGTATAGAAGTATGTAGTATGTAGTATAGAAGTATGTAGTATAGAAGTATGTGGTTTCGAACACAGCCACTGTCTGAACATTTCTCTCGTTCCTAGAAACACTTCCTGTCCTCATCTTTCGTCATCGTTTCCAGAGTTTCTTATTTTTCCTCCCGGTGACGAATATTCTCCCTTTTCAGCACAAATGTTAGTCTCACCAACCAGTCAGCAAACGCAACCTGAGGGCAAATATGACACTGTGTTCCACACCTGTCGACGGCCTCGGGGAGAGTTTGGGTCTCTGTTTGTATTCGCCCGTCACAAACCTGCACAGGTACAGTCACAGTCACAGCTGGGCACGACTTTGAATGTCCTCTCACCTGTCAGTTTGGTTTTATAACACTGATGCAGGCCAGCAAACACTGATGCATGGTGCCATACTGTCATAAGAACACTGCCAAGCTCTGTGCTTTAAAATACAGCTGCTATAAGAACAATTAAAGTTATAGTCGAAAAATACAGACTGATGCAGATATCTTTCCTTTAGTGAGGGTGAGAAATATGCATATTTAACCCTCCTGTTGTCCTCGAGTCAAGGAAGGAAGGAAGGGAGGGAGAAGGAAGGGAGGAAGAAGGAAGGAAAAGAGGAAGGAAGGGAGAGAGGGAGAAAGGAAAAGAGGAAGTAAGGAAATAAGGAAGGAAGAAAGGGGGATGGAGGAAGGAAAGAAAGAGAGAAGGAGGGAGAAAGGACAGATGGAAGGAAGGAAGGAAGGAAGGGAGGACAGATGGAAAGAAGGAAAAAAGAAAGGGGGATGGAAGAAGGAAGGGAGGAAAGAGAGAGGAAGGAAAGACAGAGAGAAGGAGGGAGGAAGGACAGATGGAAGGAAGGAAGGGAGGAAGAAGGAAAGAATGAAGGGAGGAAAGAAGGAAGGGGGATGGAGGATGGAAAAGAGGAAGGGAACGTCAGGACGCCTGATGGCTGCAGGTTTTTAATAGTTGTGTATAAATTGGAAGCAGACAAATCTTCTGAGTGTGAATTCTGCATTTCCTGGTGATTCATATGTAAATTGTACCCTGTGTGCTGTTCAGTATGTAAATGCCTTTACGCTAATATGTGATTTCCAGAACATACTTAAACTGGAATAACAACGGAGACGCTGCTGTTGAATATCGGGCCTGCAGGCAGATGTGTGCTGTCAGCTGTCTTTTACTATGTTAATACTCACGTCTCTATCTGACTGAAAAATGCTTATTTAGCAGATAAAAGATTAAGAATAGGGAAGTAAGAAGGTTGGAAATGAAGTGGTGATTTAATTTTTTACAGTGAGGCTGAAATAAGTTACTGTGAAGAGCTGGAGCTTTATTTATAACCTGTGTGTACGAATAACATGAGATTTGGAACATGAGTACTGTATAACACTTCTCATGGAAACAGTCTGGATTAATACAAATAAAGCTGATTGACGTGATAATCAATGTGACTCAAGACAATGCAGCAGCAGCAGCAAGTTAAATACATCACTCTACAGAAGATATGACCAATAATCAATGATTAAAGACAATGAAGACAAAGCATTGATTGTCTCTTTGTGTGTGAAGATAAACACGTTCATACTCAGCTTTAGAAATGTTTCCATTCATCATGTGATTATTTCTCTCTGACTTCATGTTTCTATGTTTAGCTTTAGACTCAACTTTACTACATGAGTCTTTCCCCAAACTATGTTAAACCATGCTAAACTATGCCTGTCAGTACAACGCTGCAAAAAGGACACAAATACTGCAAAGAAAGACACAAATACTGCAAAATGGAAAATAAATATTGCAAAAAAACCCCGACAATACTGTAAAGAAAGATGTTAATACTGCAAAGGAAGATACAAGTATTGCAAGAAGGACAATAAAATACTGCAAACAAAGACATTAATACTGTTAAGAAATACAAAAGTACTGCAAAGAGTTTTGGCAAATTATGAAGCAACTGGTCTAAATACTGCAGTGACAATCATGCATACTGGTGCATGATGGGAGCTGTAGTCTTGGATCAATGTGAAGACCAGCCCGAACCGAACCAACCCAGCACAAATACAGCTACTAACATTACAATACCATATGATAAGATATACTTTATTGTCCCTGTAGAGAAATAAATGCCTCCATAGTTACATCAGACAACATATGAACAAAACGGCACCAACAATAAATTGCACATAACAAAATATTGCTCTCACCATATATTAAAACCCCATGAAACCTCAACAAGCATTGGTTAGAAGTTGGATAGAAGTTGGAGAAGATGACTTTATAAAGCTGTTGAGTTTACACCCTGAACCTTCTGGAAACCAGCTGCTACCAAAAGGAATTTGTTTGATTTGATTACCTTTCTGCCTATAAAGCTCTTTTCTCCATCCCCCTTTCTTCCTTCCTTCTTTTCCTTCTGGGAATAATATAATTCTGTTAAGTTGTATCTCAGGTCTGCGATATCACAGTCATCTCTGGATCCATAATACTTGGATGTGATTATTAAAATGAGCAGTAGACACATGGAGGCCAACATCAGAAGTCCAGTTTCCTAAATGTGATGGACTTCTGCTATTCTAGCTCCATATGGAAAGAAATGAGTTCATGTAAATTGACAGAATTTTAACTTTTCTCTTCAACCACAGACAGGACTCAAAGGGCAAAGCTGCATTAGTTCCCCCAGGGGCCCCTGAGAACTGAAGCTCATGTCCCCAAAACAACTTTTATTTTACTCTGAATGGATAACTCTACTCGCTGGCCAGCTGGTGTCCTTCTGTGTGGAGTTTACATGTTCTCCTCGTGCCTGTGTGGGTTCTCTAAGGGTTCTCCGGCTTCCTCCACTAACCAGAACATGCAGGTTAGGTTAATTGGTAACTCCATAGTTTGTTTTGGACATACAAGGTTTTTTGACAGTGACCAGAATTATCAATATCAAGACAACGGGTCAAACCTTCAGGTCATATTTCTGTAAAGCCCAACAAAAAACAACAAAAGCCGAACCCATCCTTTCATCATTGAGGGCCTCTTCCTGTTGGTTGCTGGTATGATCAATGGGAAAAGGTGCTGGGATGCTACCTCACTGGGAAACTCCCATCAGCTCTGGTAGAATTAAAAAAACAACCAAACCTGATCCCTCTGTGCTTTGTCAGATGTGTTTTATGTTTTAACAGCCGAGCAGCAGCAGATAAAACAGCTTTACCAGGTTCCTCTGTGTTCTCAGCGTCTCTCTTTAGAGGCCATTCAGGCTCCCAGCAGTGAAAGCTCAGGCCTGCTCTCTCTGACGCTGGGATGCATTTCTAATACTTTTGTTGTTGTCTTTTATTTACCTCCACCGTTTTAGATCTGAGCACTTTGTGTTTTTATTTCAGGTGCCGTCCTGTTAGTCGAAGCAGCAACAAATTGCCACTCATGGTGCATTTTCTTTTGTTCGTGACCACTGAAGGAACAATATGTGCTTTCTTATCTCCACTTCACCCAAAAGCACCTTCTCTGTTATTTCTCTTTTTCCTTCTGTCTAAGCTTTACACCGATCAGTGAGTTTAAAAAAAGTCAAACTCTGTGTGTGTTAAACCTGCTCGATATTCTGATTTTGATATCGGTCAAATAATCCTAAAAAAATGTAGGTACTATATAAGGCTCAGTGATAAATAAGTAGGCTTTACACAATCAGGATTTTTGTTGCCAATCACCCATCAGTGAGTTTAAATAAACCGATCACCGATCCGATCACGTCTTCTTTGTCCACGCTCCGTTTCTTAAACTTGGCTTCTCCTCCTTGTGTTCCCTTCAGGTACATTTGTGGTGTTAAAACATTTTGCAGATGCTTCTCCACGAGGTTCTTTAGTGTTGCTCAGATTGCAAATAGCTTGTGTTTTATCTGTCTGTTCACAACACCCACAGCTAATAATTCAAGATTCAAAAAACTTTATTGTCCGTCACATCGTCAGATTCAAACCAACATGTCGGTGGTGTGGAACTTCTTCAGAGTAAATGAGATAAAACACAAGCCATCTGTAATTATGCAACGGGAGCATCTGCAAAAGGTTTCAACATGACAACATTGATCGGATCGGAGAATTAAGACATTACAGCCGATCTCACTAATTACATAAAATGCTAAATATCGGCCGATCAGATATAACCGATCACTTCTGTCCATGATTCCCCATAAAGAACCTCAGCAGGCTCACTTCCATGCATCAGTATTCATGCCAGGGCTTTGAATAGGCATGTATGGAGCTGCTCCACATGTCCTCACGTTTCCAGGTGGACTGATTCATAAAGGAAACTCAGCCTGCAGGCTTCTGTGCACACGTCAAGTTTTAGTATGAATCCTGCACACTGCTTGATAAATGAGACTCCAGCTGATAATCAGACTGAAACAGGACATTTCAGAGAGGGTTGGCTTGTCCTCGTTAACACACACACGCACACGCACACGCACAGGCACACACACACACACACACACACACACACACACACAGGACCAGCGGTTGCATTACTAATACTTCACTGCTCCTCACACACACATTAACACTAACACACACACAGGCACACACACTCACACATACACACACACTCAGGCACACACATACACACACACACACACACACACACACACACACACACACACACACACACACACACACACACACACACACATATACACACACACACACACACAGGGCGTCCAAGATTATTAGGTAGCAACCTTCCCGCCATCTGTTCCCACTATCCAACAGAAAACTACAAAGGCGTGCACAGATCCCTCACGCCCCGCCAGCTCTGCTTAAACCTGCTGCCGACTGAACACCTCGGCTTTGAACCAGAACCTGACCCAGAAGTTTCACTGTACTGTGTGTGTGTGTGTGTGTGTGTGTGTGTGTGTGTGTGTGTGTGTGTGTGTGTGTGTGTGTGTGTGTGTGTGTAATAGGGTGAATAATATGGGTAAAGTGGGACAGCTTCAATTTAAGCATTTTTTATCTTTACGTGTGTACAGTATCAAAGTTTCAAAGATGTGATGCAACCCAGTGTCATTTGGTGTAACCAGTATTTTTTCATAAAAACTCTGATTTTACAGGGAGGAAAGAAGGGAGGGAGGAAGGAAAGGAGGAAGGGAGGAAGGAAGGAAGGGAGGAAGGAAGGAAGGAAAGAAAGGAGTTGGGAGAGAGGAAGGAAGGAAAGAAAGGAAGGAGTTGGGAGGGAGGAAGGAAAGGAAAGGAGGAAGGAAGGAAGGAAAGAAAAAAAGGAGTAGGAAAGAAAGGAAGGAGTTGGGAGAGAGGAAGGAAAGGAGGGAGGGAGGAAGGAAGGATGGAAGGAGTAGGGAGCAGAGAAAGAGGGAATAAGGAAGGAAGGAAAGAAGGAACAGTCAAAAAAGTGTCAAGCTCTTTTTTGCATTTAGATTTTACTGGATAGTTTAACGTGTAATATTTGAACCTGTGACTCACGCTGAGTTATTTCCTCTGCAGGTTTAACAATAACACATTTCACAAACCTCACACAGACTCACTCTGAGCAAACCAGCTGTGAATTATTTGATTTTTACTCAACACTGAGCCTTTTTTTATTTTTTTTATTGAACAATACGATCCAGAGAAAAACATGTTATTTCTCTTAGTAATAATATGGTGTAATGTGAAAGTGGTGCTCTCCTCGGGGGTGAAATTGGGGGTCTTGTTCATGTATATATATCTGCCAAAAACTCGCCTGCTGAGTGGATAACAGTAAAAAAAAGGATTGTGGGTAAATGTCAAGTAGGGTTTTTAAAATAGCCTGTGTAGCATTCGAGGGTGTTTGACATGCTTTTAAAATCCATGTTTAAAAAAAACCATGTAATCCTGGTTTTGCTAAGAACAGGAAGTGATAAGAAAATGTGCTTATTCTGTGAAAACGTTAAAGCTCCTCCAGCTGTGGCTGCTCCTCCTGATGTGTGTTTAACCCTCCAGCTGTCCTCGAGTCAAGGAAGGAAGGGAGGGAGGGAGGAAGAAGGAAGGATGGAAGGGAAGGAAGAAGAAGGAAGGGAGGGAGGAAGAAAGAAAGGAGGGAGGAAGGGAGGAAGAAGGAAAGAAAGGAGGGAGGAAGGAAGGAAGGAAGGGAGGATGGGAGGGAGAAGAAAGGGAGAAACGAAGAGAGGAATGGAGGAAAGAAGGACAGAGGAAAGAAGGAAGGGAGGAAGGTAGGGAAAAAGGAATGGAAGGAAGGAAGGAAGGAAAGGAGGAAGAAGGAAGGAAGGAAAGGAGGAAGAAGGAAGGATGGAAGGGAGGAAGAAGGAAGGATGGAAGGGAGGAGGAAGGAAGGATGGATGGTAGGAAGGAAGGAAGGAAGGAAGGAAAGGAGGGAGAAAGGGAGGAACGAAGAGAGGAAGGGAGGAAAGAAGGACAGAGGAAAGAAGGAAGGAAGGGAGGATGGGAGGGAGGAGAAAGGGAGAAACGAAGAGAGGAATGGAGGAAAGAAGGACAGAGGAAAGAAGGAAAGGGAGGAAGGTAGGCAAAAAGGAAAGGAAGGAAGGAAGGAAAGGAGGAAGAAGCAAGGATGGATGGGAGGAAGAAGGAAGGATGGATGGGAGGAAGGAAGGAAGGAGGGAAGGAAGGAAGGAAAGGAGAAACGAAGAGAGGAAGGGAGGAAAGAAGGACAGAGGAAAGAAGGAAGGGAGGGAAAAAGGAATGGAAGGAAGGAAGGAAAGGAGGAAGATGGAAGGGAGGAAGAAGGAAGGATGATGGGAGGAAGGAAGGAAAGGAGGGAGAAAGGGAGAAATGAAGAGAGGAAGGGAGGAAAGAAGGACAGAGGAAAGAAGGAAGGGAGGAAAGTAACATAGTTTTACATAATTTGGGGAAAGACTCTCTTCATGTACATTACAGTTGAGTCTAAAGCTGAACATAGAAACAGGAAGTCAGAGAGAAGTAATCACATGATGAATGAAAACGTGTTTATCTTCACACACAAAGAGAATCAATGCTTTGTCTTCTTTTTATCATTGATTATTGGTTATTGGTTATATCTTCTTCTGCTGCTGTATTGTCTAGAGGAAGAAGGAAAGGAGGGAGGAAGGAAGGAAGGATGGATGCTTTGTCTTCTTTGTCTCTTATCATTGATTATTGGTTATTGGTCATATCTTCTTCAGTCTGCTGCTGCTGTATTGTCTAGAGTCCCACTGATTATTGATTATTGACTTTAGTTGTGTGGAGCATGTATGTATTGATCATTCATGCATTGTGTGTGTGTGTGTGTGTGTGTGTGTGTGTGTGTGTGTGTGTGTGTGTGTGTGTGTGTGTGTGTGTGTGTGTGTGTGTGTACCCACTTACAGAAAGGGCCTTTCTCTTTTTCTCATTTTATTGTGACGGGACAAACAAACATCCTGCTGCTTAAAGCTTTCAGTGTTTAAACTGCCTTCCTTCCTTCTTTCCTGTCCTTCTTTCCTTCCTTCCTTCCTTCGTTCCTCTTTTCCATCTCTCTCCCTCCTTTCCTTCCTTCTTCCTTGCTCCCTTCCTTCTTTTTTTCCTTCCTTTCTTCCTTCCTCTCTTCCTGTCTTCCTCCCTCCTTTCCTTCCTTCTTCCTTTCTTCCTTGCTCCCTTCCTTCTTTCCTGTCCTTCTTTCCTTCCTTCCTTCCTCTTTTCCTTTCTCCCTTCCTTCCTTCCTTCCTTCCTCTTTTACTTTCTCCTTTCCCTCCTTTCCTTGCTTCATTCATGCATTGTGTGTGTGTGTGTGTGTGTGTGTGTGTGTGTGTGTGTGTGTGTGTGTGTGTGTGTGTGTGTGTGTGTGTGTGTGTGTGTGTGTGTGTGTGTGTGTGTGTGTGTGTGTGTGTGTGTGTGTGTGTGTGTGTGTGTGTGTGTGTGTGTGTGTGCACCAGTAGTTTTACAGCATCTCTCTTCTGTATTTATTTCCACTGTGTGTCGTGTCGTCAGGTTTTCCCTCCGGACGTCAACATTTATCTGGTTTTGTGTTTAAAAGGATTCAAGCAGCAACAACAACTCTGCTGTGAAACATTTAATATTTTGTCAACAGCTGATTTAATGTAAACCTGCAATGATTCATTATTCAACTATTTAGATTATGTCTAAATAGTTGAACTGAAGAAGATAACTGCCAGCTTAATCAGAAATGAAAATAATCATTAAAATATCCAAATGATCTGATTCAGCTTCTTACATGTGAGCTGATTAATGATTATATTAATTGCAGACTATTTAGATAATTGGTTAATTGTTTGGAGTGTTTCTTTAAGGGAAAAAATGTCCAAATGATTTTATTCCACCTTCTTAAAAGTGAATATTTTCTGCTTTCTTTAGTCATTTAAGGACATCAACAGCATTTTATGACATTTTATTGACTACAAATTATTAATTGCAGCCTTAGAATAACTTCTCTTGATATTGAGTCAGGATGTTTTTACATTTACTCTTCATGATGTCAGGTTTACTAAAGTGGAGCACAACCAACCTATGAATATAAATGTTTATAGATGAGGAGAGGCTGCCACACACACACACACACACACACACACACAAACACACACACACAAACACACACACACACAAATATATTTTGGGGATGTGAATATCGCACCTCTACACAGAAAAGTGCTTCGTCAGCTCTGTCTCATCGAGAGAGAGAGAGAGAGAGAGGTAGAGAGAGAGAGAGGGCGACAGAGAGAGAGAGAGAGACAGAGAGAGAGAGAGAGAGAGAGAGACGGAGAGAGAGAGAGAGAGGTAGAGAGAGAGAGAGAGTTAGAGAGAGAGAGAGAGAGAGGTAGAGAGAGAGAGAGAGGTAGAAAGAGATAGAGAGGTAGAGAGAGAGGTAGAGAGAGAGCCAGAGAGAGAGACGGAGAGAGAGAGAGAGAGTGAAACATTCAATGTTTATTTAATAGAGTTTAAGAGGTGTGTTACAAACTTTGTCCTCCGTCTCACATCAAGGACTCTCTCTTTCTTTCTCTTTCTTTCTCTCTTTCTCTCTCTGCCTCTCTCTCTCTCTCTCTCTCTCTCTCTCTCACTGTCTCTCTCTCTCTCTCTCTCCCTCTCTCTCTCTTAAATGAGCTTAATCAGTAGAAAGTAGAAAGCGTTCTGGCAGCCACACAGACGTGAGACTCGTAGGTTTTTTTTAGGAGAGGAAGCTTTTGTTCCTGCCAGGTTAGGATTAAGCACAAAGCAGGACAGGAAGTGAAGGTCAGCAGTAGAGGTGATTTCCCAGCATGCATCAGGTCTTTACCTACATGGATCAAACACAGCTGGTCAGCGTTCAGGTTTAAAACGATGCCCTTGTTTGTTAGATCCTGCTTATATTACAGATTCAGCAGCACTTTATCATAAAAACTGTTTGATATGCTGTTTTTAAGGAAGCACAATTACAGCAAATATGATTTATTTATTGTAATATAGTCTAGCTGATATTCACAGATAGTTCAGTATGTGTGAATTTGTTGTCCAGTATATTAATTTTAATTTTTAACCCTTTGTAGGTCAATGTTTAGCACTTGTATGAGGTATGTAATGCACAGACAGACCATCAGATTGTGCTATGGTTGCTATAGATACAGGTTGTGTTATGGTTGCTATAGATACAGGTTGTGTTGTGGTTGCTATAGATACAGGTTGTGCTATGGTTGCTACAGATACAGGTCATGCTATGGTTGCTATAGATACAGGTTGTTCTATGGTTGCTATAGATACAGGTTGTGCTATGGTTGCTATAGATACAGGTTGTTCTATGGTTGCTATAGATACAGGTTGTGTTACGGTTGCTATAGATACAGGTTGTTCTATGGTTGTTATAGATACAGGTTGTGCTATGGTTGCTATAGATACACGTTGTTCTATGGTTGCTATAGATACAGGTTGTGCTATGGTTGCTATAGATACAGGTCATGCTATGGTTGCTATAGATCCAGGTTGTGTCATGGTTGCTATAGATACAGGTTGTGTCATGGTTGCTATTGATACAGGTTGTGTTATGGTTGCTATAGATACAGGTTGTTCTATGGTTGCTATAGATACAGGTTGTTCTATGGTTGCTATAGATACAGGTTGTGCTATGGTTGCTATAGATACAGGTTGTGTCATGGTTGCTATAGATACAGGTTGTTCTATGGTTGCTATAGATACAGGTTGTGCTATGGTTGCTATAGATAGAGGTTGTTCTATGGTTGCTATAGATACAGGTTGTGCTATGGTTGCTATAGATAGAGGTTGTTCTATGGTTGCTATAGATACAGGTTGTTCTATGGTTGCTATAGATACAGGTTGTGTTATGGTTGCTATAGATACAGGTTGTGTTGTGGTTGCTATAGATACAGGTTGTGCTATGGTTGCTACAGATACAAGTCATGCTATGGTTGCTATAGATACAGGTTGTTCTATGGTTGCTATAGATACAGGTTGTGCTATGGTTGCTATAGATACAGGTTGTTCTATGGTTGCTATAGATACAGGTTGTGTTACGGTTGCTATAGATACAGGTTGTTCTATGGTTGTTATAGATACAGGTTGTGCTATGGTTGCTATAGATACACGTTGTTCTATGGTTGCTATAGATACAGGTTGTGCTATGGTTGCTATAGATACAGGTCATGCTATGGTTGCTATAGATCCAGGTTGTGTCATGGTTGCTATAGATACAGGTTGTGTCATGGTTGCTATTGATACAGGTTGTGTTATGGTTGCTATAGATACAGGTTGTTCTATGGTTGCTATAGATAGAGGTTGTTCTATGGTTGCTATAGATACAGGTTGTGCTATGGTTGCTATAGATACAGGTTGTGTCATGGTTGCTATAGATACAGGTTGTTCTATGGTTGCTATAGATACAGGTTGTGTTGTGGTTGCTATAGATACAGGTTGTGCTATGGTTGCTATAGATAGAGGTTGTTCTATGGTTGCTATAGATACAGGTTGTGCTATGGTTGCTATAGATAGAGGTTGTTCTATGGTTGCTATAGATACAGGTTGTTCTATGGTTGCTATAGATACAGATTCCTTCCTTCCTTCCTTCCTTCCTTCCTGTAGAGGCTGCAAAACATCACATTTAAGCTCAATGAGGAAATAAGTCCATGTTTTATGTTGTCATGGCAACAAAGAGGAAGAAGTGTGACCTACAAAGGGTTAAAGTTCAGGCAGCATTTTATGAATATTTCATCTTTTTCTTTTTTTTAAATTCAAGTTCAATTTACGCTCAGCTGCTTCTTTATTAGGAACATCTGTTTAATCTAACTCAACAGCTCTGATATAAACTCTACTTTATGTTTATTACTGAGCTCATAGTGTGTTAAGGTGCTTTATATTAACCTTCTCATGTATGGTAATGGGGTGGACAAAATAATAGGAACACCACACTGTTATCATGTCTATATTAAAACATTGTTGTAGCATCATAAATTCAACACCGCTCTTATTTTGTAGTATTTAAACATGCAATATTACTAATAACAATAATTCCTTCCTCCCTTCCTTCTTTCCCTCTTCCTCCCTTCCTTCCTTTCCTTTCCTCCCTTCCTCCCTCCTTTCCTTACTTCCTTTCCTTTCCTCCATTCCTTCCTTCCTTATTTCCACCATCCTTCCTTCCTTTCCTTTCCTTCCTTCCTTCCTTTCCTCCCTTCCTCCCTCCTTCCCTCCTTTCCTTCCTTCTTTCCTCCCTCCCTCCTTCTGTCTTTCTTTCTTCCCTCTTCCTTCCTCCCTTCCTTCTTTCCTCTGTCCTTCTTTCCCTCCTTCCTTCCTTTCCTTCCTTTCCTTCCTTTCCTTCCTTCCTTCCTTCCTCCTTTCCTCCCTTCTTCCTTCTCCCTTCTAGGAAGGATGGAGGAAATAAGGAAGGAAGAATTCCTACCTTATTTCTTCCATCCTTCCTTTCCTTCCTCCCTTCCTTCCTTAATTCCTTTCCTCCTTTCCTTCTTTCCTTTCCTCCCTTCCTCCTTCCTCCCTTCCTTTCTTGGTGAATGTGATGTGGAGATAACAGGAAGCTGCTGCTGCCCGCTGGGAGACTGAGCTCATTTAATGAATAGAGGAGAAAGACTTTTTACTTGGCTAGACTCCAGTTTTGTCAACACAATTGTTTTTTTTTTATTATGTTTCTTTTTGCAAATACAGCTCGGCCCAGGGGGAAGTGTCAGGAGGCTCTTATTTCATTTTTATTTATTTTTTATTCCTTTCACTTCAGGAAAGACAGCTCAGTAAGTTAATACCTGCAGAGAAGCAACACTGCAGATAGAAAATACAGCAACAGTGAGAAGATGCTGCAAAGCTTCAATATGGATTCATACTGATGTGTGATGTCATACATGTAGAAAACAATAATGACAGTGACATTTAAAGTCTGTAACGTCAGAATAAATATGTGTATCTGAGTTTGACATACCACAGAAAAGTGTGTTGTTAACCACCCTGCCAAATTTGAATGATTAAAAAAAATCACCAAATATATGAAATTAGGCTTCAAAGTTATGTAAAAATCAGCCTCTGAAGCCCCGCCCCCTACCAAGTGTCACCTGTCAATCAAAGTCACCACCTCTACCAGAAACATGGACGCTACGTCTGAGAGCCCCCCCTTTACTCCCTCATTCCTTTCTTTCCTTCCTTCCTTCCTTCTTCCCTCCCTCTTTTTCTTCCTTCCTTATTTCCTCCATCCTTCCCTTCCTTCCTCCTTTCCTCCCTTCCTTCCTCCCTCCTTTCTTTCCTCCCTCCCTCCCTCTTTTCCTTCCTTCCTTATTTCCTCCCTTCCTTCTTTCCTTCCTCCCTTCCTTCTTTCCTTTCCTCCCTCCTTTCCTTCCTCCCTTCCTCCCTCCTGTCCTTCCTTCTTCCCTCCCTCCCCTTTCCTCCCTCCCTCCTTCCTTCTTTCCTCCCTCACTCTTTTCCTTTTTTCCTTATTTCCTCCATCCTTCCTTTCCTTCCCCCTTTCCTCCCTCCCTTCTTTCCTTTCCTCCCTTCTTTCCTCCCTTCTTTCCTTCCTTCCCTCCTTCCTCCCTTCCTTCTTTCCTTATTTCCTCCCTCCCTCCTACCTTCCTTCTTTCCTTATTTCCTTCAATCTTCCTTTCCTTCCCCCTTTCCTCCCTCCCTTCTTTCCTTTCCTCCCTTCTTTCCTTCCTTCCGTCCTTCCTTTCCTTCCTTCCGTCCTTCCTTTCCTTCCTCCCCTCCTTTCTCCCTCCCTCCCTCCCTCCTTCCTTCTTTCCTTATTTCCTTCATCCTTCCTTTCCTTCCTCCCTTTCTTCTTTCCTTTCCTTCCTTCTTCCCTCCCTCCCTCTTTTCCTTCCTTCCTTATTTCCTCCATCCTTCCTTTCCTTCCCCCTTTCCTCCCTCCCTTCTTTCCTTTCCTCCCTTCTTTCCTCCCTCCTTTCCTTCCTTCCCTCCTTCCTCCCTTCCTCTTTTCCTTTCTCCCTCCCTCCCTCCTCCCTTCCTTCTTTCCTTTCCTCCCTTCCTTCCTCCCTCCTTTCTTTAAGTAGTTAATGAGAGAGTTAACCGAGCTCATTACTTGTATGTATATCGTTAAACCGAGCTTATTCCAATTGATTCCTCCCTTCCTTCCTTCCTATCTCCCTCTTTTCCTTCCTCCCTCCTTTCCTTCCTCCCTTCCTTCCTTCCTTCCTCCCTCCTTTCTTTAAATAGTTAACGAGAGAGTTAACCGAGCTCATTACTGGCTTTGTGTGTATATCGTTAAATCGAGCTTCTTCTCATTGATTGAGTCTAAATAAAGACAATTCTTCAGAGGCAGCACTTTGAGACATTAATCCGGCCTTTGTCACCACTCTGCTGGATTACTGTAATACACTGTTAGTCCATCTTTTAACCTTCTTTCAGTCCTCCCTTCCTTCCCTTCCTTCCTTCCTTCCTCCTTTCCCTCCTTCTTCCCTTCCTTCCTTCTTCCCTCCCTTCCTTCCTTCCTCCTTATTTCCTCCAGCCTTCCTTTCCTTCCTCCCTTCCTTCTTTCCTTTCCTCCCTTCCTTCCTCTCTCCTTTCCTTCCTCCCTTCCTTCTTCCCTTTCCTCCGTTCCTTCCTTCCTTCCTTCCTTCCTTCCTTCCTTCTTCCCTCCCTTCTTTCCTTTCCTCCCTTCCTTCCTTCCTTATTTCCTCCTTCCTTCTTTCCTTTCCTCCCTTCCTTCCTTCCTCCTTTCCCTCCGTCTTCCCTTCCTTCTTTCCTTTCCTCCCTTCCTTCCTTCCTTCCTTATTTCCTCCATCCTTCCTTTCCTTCCTCCCTTCCTTCCTTCCTTCTTTCCTTCCTCCTTCCTTTCCTTCCTCCCTTCCTTCCTCCCTCCTTTCCGTCCTTCCTTCTTCCTTTCCTCCCTTCCTTCTTCCCTTTCCTCCCTTTCTTCCTCCCTCCTTTCCTTCCTTCCTTCCTCTCTTCCTTCCTCCTTCCTTTCCTTCCTCCCTTCCTTCTTTCCTTCCTTCTTCCCTCCCTCTTTTCTTTCCGTCCTTATTTCCTCCATCCTTCCTTTCCTTCCTCCCTTCTTTTCCTTCCTCCCCTTCCTCCCTCCCTCCTGTCCTCCCTCCCTCTTTTCCTTCCGTCCTTATTTCCTCCATCCTCCCCTTTCCTTCCTCCTTCCCTCCCTTCCTTCTTTCCTTTCCTCCCTTCCTTCCTCCCTCCCTCCAACACAAGGCAGCTTTATTTATATAGTGCATTTCATACCCAGAACAGTGAGAGTACAACATACAATTAAAAACAAGAAAGCCTGATTATAAACCCTTCTCTTCTCTTTGGCCTTTGACACCTTATAAGACGTTGACTTCATGTATGTTTTTATTGTATGGCTGTTATTTATACTCATGTTTTATGTCTAATTTAATTATTTAATTTGTATTTAATATGTATTTTAACCTCATGTGAGCTGTTATTTATGTTTAGTTATTCTTCTGTTCAGCAGTTCGGTCCGCTGTGGTTCTTCCAAAGTGCTTTACACATATTGATTGGATTGGACAGATATGTTTATGTTGTAAAGGTTAGAAATCCTCTCTGGACTTTTAAATTCTGCCAACATGTCAAAAGTTAAATAGAAATAATCATGCTGTTGAGGGTCTTGTTTGTTTCCCCTCTCCATCTCTGATTCTCCCTCCGTTCGTCCTGATTCTCCAGCTGATCGTCCTCGCCTCTTCTCGTCTCGCCTCGGCACTTGTTGTTTGTCGCCTCCCCTCCCTCCTCCACACACACACACACACACACACACACACAACACACACACACACATACACACACACACACACACACACACATCCTCCTCATCTCTCTCTCTCTGTGTCTGCCACTGTGTGTACAGCATGTCCTCATTACTAAAACATCAAGCGTGTTGCATTAATGCTCCTTGACAAGCCCGCCTTAACTCTATTGATGTATGCTTAGCTTGACATTTCTCCAGGACCCCCCTCCCCCAAATACCCCCCCCCTCCCCCCACTAGACCACCCCCGCCCCCCCCCCTCCTCCCACCAGCCGCACCACAGGCTGGATTTGTTTGTTTTGTTTTGTGTCCGTCTGCCATCCTGCATCTGTCTGCTCTCTGTCCCCTCATCCATCCATGCTGATTTCTACTGCAACCCCCCTCCCCATCTCTCCATCTCCCCAATTCCCTCATAGCTTGTAGCTCTTTTTCCTCCTTCTTCTTCTTCTTCTTCTTTTCTTACATAAATTGGCTGGCTGCCATTATGAGAAGAGAAGAAAATCAATCCCTCAGGTTGTTCTTGCACATTGTTATTCACCTTGAATCTTGCAATGTCCAACAAGCATCAAATATTAAAGATGACAAGATGATGTATTTATGTGAATCTCACACACAGTCGAGAGGGAGGAGAAGAAGAAGAAGAAAAACATGTCATAGAGACTCCAGCGAGGTGAAGTTCAGCTCGAGGCCTGCTGGGTGCCGACTGTGATAAACGGATGGAGCTGGTTCTGTTTCAGCAGGGATTTGAGCACACAGACGCAGGGCATCATCCATCACAGCACACAGCTCCACACTCTTTGTTTTCTTTGTGTGAAAAAAAAATTGTTCAGCTTGAGTTCTGCTCTTTATAAAAAAAGAGTGCGGGGACAGTTTGACAGCATCTTTTGAAGAGGACAGCAGGATGATGTAAGAGAAAGAGTCTATTGTAAAAAAAAAAAAAACAAAAAAAAAAAACAACAATATAGCAGCAGCTGTGATCAACTAGAAGAAATCAACGCAGTGAAATCAAATCAAAGGCTGCTGTTTGTTGCCCGACTTGATCCGCAGCCACACAGGCTGGCGATCCTTCCTCGAGACGGGCGGATCTGTTTTCTTTGTGTGTGTATTCTTCAGCTCTTGGAGTTTTGCCTCAGAGCTTTAAGAGAGCGCCGGGACAGTTTGACAGCGTCTTTAAAGAGGACAGCAGGATGATTTAAGAGAGCAGAGAACACACTGAGGAGAACAATATAGCAGCAAAAGTTTTTAAACTGCAGTTCAAATGCTGGAGTCTAATTCTAAAGTGACGTCAATGTATAAAATAATGTCAACGATGCATGCATAAGCATCAAATACAAACTGGATATCCTAATTAGCATTCCAAATATTTTAAAACTTTACTTGGCTGGCTCCCAGTTAAAGTTCTGCTACTGGTCTACAAATCACTGAATGGTTCAGGTCCAGAATACATGAATGACATGTTAGTAGGGGTGTCAAACATGCGGCCCGTGGACCAGAACCGGCCCACAAAGGGGTCCAATCCGGCCCACTTTCCTTCCTCCCTTTCTTCCATCTCTCTTTCCTGTTTTCTTTTCCTTTTTCCGTCCTTCCTTCCTTTCTTCCTTCCTTTTGTCTGTCCTTCCTTCCTTCTATCCTTACTTCCTTCCTTCCTTCCTTCCCCTTTTCCTTCCTGTCTCCTTTTTCTTTCTTTCATCCTTCCTTTCGTATTTCCTTCCTTCCTTCCCTCCATCTGTCCTTCTTTTCTCCCTTTCTTCCATCTTTCTTTCCAGTCTTATATTCCTTCCTTCGTTCCTTCCTTCCTTCCTTCCTTCCGTTCATCTATCCTTCCTTCCTTCCTTCCTTCCTTCCTTCCATCTTTCCTTCCTTCCTTTCCTCTTTTTAATGATCCGGCCCACATGAGATCAAATTGGGCTGTTTGTGGCCCTTAAATGAAAATGAATTTGACTCAATATAAAGCAGTCTAAAGTATCCTGAATATCTTATTTGCTATTCATTTCTCGACTCATTTATATACCTATTTATTTATTTATCGCTCCCATTTCTCCTCTTATTTCTCTTATTCCCTTGTTCTTTCATTGTCCGAGCTTATTATCTGTTTGTGTGTGTTTTATTGCTATTTTCTGTTCTATGAAAATGTATAAATATTATATATCTGAGGTCTGTACATATGATAATGTGCAGTATGAGTCACACATGGTGCATTAATGTCAGCCCACTGTTGAATTAGTCACACAAATATAATGAGATTCCTCTTCTATCTTATCAAATATGTTAGAGGGAATTTTTATGTTGATAAATTTATTGCACCAGACATTTAATATGATTCACTAAATTCAGCTTAATATTCTGCATTACAGAAAAAATATATAGGGGAAAATATTATATACATATGGATGTGAACATATTTTCTCTCATGGCGAAAAACATCTGTATATGTACCTGCTGCTGTATGTTTGTGTTGTGAAGAGTGCAGTCGAGGGAGGAAGGGAGGAAGGGAGGAAGAAGAAAAGAAGAAGGAAGGAAAGGAGGGAAGGAGGAAGGAAGGAAGAAGGAAGGGAGGGAGGAAGAAGGAAAGGAAGAAGGAAGGGAGGAAGGAAGAAAGGGAGGAAGAAGAAAAGAAGGAAAGGAGGGAGGGAGGAAGGAGGAAGAAAGGAGGAAGAAGGAAGGAAAGGAAGGAAGGAAGGATGGAGGACATAAGGAAGGTAGGAGGGAGGGAGAAAAGAAGGAAGGAGGGAGGGAGAAAGGAAAGAAGGAAGGGAGGAAGGAAAGGAAGGAAAGAAGGAAGGAAGGATGGAGGAAATAAGGAAGGTAGGAGGGAGGGAGGGAGAAAAGGAGGAAGGAGGGAGGGAGAAAAGAAAAAAGGAAGGCAGGCAGGAAAGAAGGAAGGAGGAAGGAAGGAAGAAAGCGTAGGAAGGCGAATTTTTATGTGATAATTTTATTGCACCAGACATTTAATATGATTCACTAAAGTCAGCTTAATATTCTGCATTACAGAGAAAATATATAGGGGAAAATATTATATACATATGGATGTGAGCATATTTTCTCTCATGGTGATAAACATCTGTAAATCTACCTGCTGCTGTATATATTATAAACATCTGGACTCCTTCTAAAACCATATCTGAAGTCGCTACGTGTGATAATGTGCAGAATGAGTCACATTAGGAGCATTAACGTCGGCCCACTGTTGAATTAGTCACACAAATATAATGACTAACAAACAGCTGAAGAAGACGATGTGGGTGTGAAGAACCAAGCGGTTATAAAACAGTTTCAATTATTGCAAATGACTGAATGAGATTTATTTATTCATTTATTTATTTAGTTATTTATTTAATGCATACAAGAAGAAAAAACAGCTGTACACATTATTATCCAGTGAAAAGGGAAATGTCATTGTGAAATCCTGTGTGTGTTGAGCAACACCAGCTGCATCCCATCACATAATCAAATATGCTGTGATTCTATATATGTTGGGATCTCATTGAGAAACTACTACTATAACATTCATTACAGTAAACTGCTAATATTACATTCATTATGGTAAATAACTAATATTACAGTTATTACGGTAAACTACTAATATTGCATTCATTATGGTAAACTACTAATATTACATCGATTACGGTAAACTACTGATATTACATTCATTACGGTAAACTACTAGTATTACATTCATTACGGTAAACTACTGATATTACATTCATTACGGTAAACTACTAATATTACATTGATTACGGTAAACTGCTAATATTACATTCATTACGGTAAACTACTAATATTACATTCATTACGGTAAACTACTAATATTACATTCATTACGGTAAACTACTGATATTACAATCATTACGGTAAACTACTAATATTCCATTCATTACGGTAAACTACTGATATTACATTCATTACGGTAAAGTACTAATATTACATTCATTACGGTAAACTACTAATATTACATTCATTACGGTAAACTGCTAATATTACATTCATTACGGTAAACTACTAATATTACATTCATTACGATAAACTACTAATATTACAATCATTACGGTAAACTACTGATATTACATTCATTACGGTAAAGTTGGCATCTCATTGAGAAACCATATGATGCATCTCAAATGTTTTTTTCCTCATAAATAAATCTGAAGTTGATCGTTCCATGTCAAACCTTCCTTCCTTCCTTCCATCTGTCCTTCCTCCCTTCCTTCCTTCCTTCCATCTTTCCTTAACTTCACAATCATTCTACTGACGAGCTTCAGATCTTAACTTTAAAAAGCAGGGATGTAGTAATCTTAATGAAAAGCATAACATCAAAGGTAAATTACTCTGGTGTTTTTTATTATGGCAGCGCTGTCTGCTCCTCTCTTCCTTCCTTCCTTCCTTCCTTACCGTCTTCTCTCCTCTTCCTTCCATTGATCCTCCCTTCCTTCCTTCCTTCCATCAGTCCTTCCTCCCTTCCTTCCTTCAATCTTTCCGTCCTTCCTTCCATCTTTCCTTACCGTCTTCTCTCCTCTTCCTTCCATCTTTCCTTGCTTCCTTCGATCCTCCCTTCCTTCCTTCAATCTTTCCGTCCTTCCTTCCTTCCATCCATCTTTCCGTCCTTCCTTCCATCTTTCCTCGCTTCCTTCGATCCTCCCTTCCTTCCTTCCATCTGTCCTTCCTCCCTTCCTTCCTTCAATACTTCCTTCCTTCCTTCCTCCCTTCCTTCCTTCCTTCCATCTGTCCTTCCTCCCTTCCTTCCTTCAATCCTTCCTTCCTTCCTTCCATCTGTCCTTCCTCCCTTCCTTCCTTCGATCCTCCCTTCCTTCCTTCCTTCCTTCCTGTCTGCTCTGCTCTGATTACTGCTGGACTGATCCCACTTCACATTTAACATTGTGCAGATCTGTGATTTTGTGGTGAGGAGAAAGAAGCAATGCAGCAAACTTCAAATTTAGCATTGTGCAATCAAAATAAACTTCCATCTGTCCTCCCTCCTTCTCTCTTTCTTTCCTTCCTCTCTCTTTCCTCCCTTCCTTCTTTCCTTCCTCCATCCCCCTTTCCTTCCTTCCTTCTGTCCTTCCTTCCTCCCTCCGTCTCTCTTTCTTTTCTCCCCCTACCTTCCTCATTTCCTTCTTTCCTCTGTCCTTCCTTCCTCCTTTCCACTTTTCCTTTCTCCCTCCCTCCCTCATACCTTCCTTATTTCCTCCATCCTTCCTTCCTTCCTTCCTCCCATAATTCTTTCCTTTCCTTTCCTTCCTTCTTCCTCCCTTCCTCTTCTCCTTTCTCCCTCCCTCCTACCATCCTCCTTCCCTTCCTTCTTCCTCCCTCCCTTCCTAGACTGCGCTTTTCACAACACAAACCCAACAGAAGTCAGAACTGAAGTAAAGGTCATTCTGCTTGTTCGCTGCTGTCGGCCGACATACTGTTGTGACATCATCAGTGTGTTTCTGTCCGTTTCTCACTTTAATGACTGCTGAATTGGACTTTTCTGTCTAAGAGGTTGTTTTTGTTTCTTCTTCTTCTCCCTTCTGAGTTCAGAGTACGATGGATTTTGCAGCGTTAGACTCGACTCAACAGATCGTTCTGTTACAATCAACAAATGTAGGACACGGACTCGGAGCTGGAATGAATCAGTAAATGTTTATTGACTGATCTCTCTGAGTGAGTGAAGGTGGACGAAGGTGAGGATGACTGCAGAGAGAAGCAGAGCAGGGATGAAAAGAAGTGCTGTGTCTCAAATCTCTTCTCTACTTACTCTTCATACTGAACTTTAGTGAACTCAAAACAGCCAGAAGGTTGAATGTGGAACTAAGGACCAGAGTCCTGCATTGGTCCCGTTATCCGACAGCATCACTAATTAAATTCAGTACCAACCTGACTCGCTAATTAAAATCAGTCTACTACATCGGACACAAAAGAAAATCTCAATCTTACTTTTCATTGTCTCTTCTTCCTGGAGGACATTCATGCACGAATAAACTACAAGATTTAAAAAAACTAATATCTCTTTGTCTGTTCTGACACTATTCTGAGTGCATACTACTGATATTACATTCATTACGGTAAAGTACTAATATACATTCATTATGTCCGTTACCGTCCTCTTCCGCTTATCCGGGGTCGGGTCGCGGGGGCAGCAGCCTAAGCAGGGAAGCCCAGACTTCCTTCTCCCCAGCCACTTCTTTCAGCTCTTCCCGGGGGATCCTGAGGCGTTCCCAGGCCAGCCGAGAGACATAGTCTCTCCAGCGTGTCCTGGGTCTTCCCCGGGGTCTCCTACCGGTGGGACAGGACCTGAACACCTCACCAGGGAGGCGTCCGGGAGGCATCCTGACTAGATGCCCAAACCTCCTCATCTGGCTCCTCTCAACGCGGAGGAGCAGCGGGTCTACTCCGAGCTTCCTCCGGATAACTGAGCTTCTCACCCTATCTCTAAGGGAGAGCCCAGCCAGCCTACGGAGGAAGCTCATTTCGGCCGCTTGTACCCGCGATCTTGTCCTTTCGGTCACTACCCAAAGCTCATGACCAGAGGTGAGGGTAGGAACCAAGACCGACTGGTAAATCCAGAGCTTTGCCTTTCGGCTCAGCTCTCTCTTCACCACGACGGAACTGTGCAGAGTCCGCATTACTGCAGACGCCGCACCGATCCGTCTGTCGATCTCACGCTCCATCCTTCCCTCACTCATGAACAAGACCCTGAGGTACTTGAACTCCTCCACTTGGGGCAGGATCTCATCCCACTAAACTACTAATATTACATTCATTACGGTAAACTACTAAATGGACAGTGTGTATTATCTCAGTGCACCTTGCTTTTGCGGATGATGTCAAGTTTACATGTTTTTACACCTTTTAGTAAATCAGGCAGCTATAAGTCGGTTTATTGGGTTCATTTAACCGTCTGTAAGGATTTGGCTGAAAGAATGATTTGGCAATGAGTGGATGAAGGCGGGGGGTCGGGGGGGGGGGGCGCGGAGGGGGGAGTGGTTATATATTGCTGAGTAGATGAGTTGATAGATTGCAGGTTTGTAGGCTGGACAGCAATCAGGAAGCTGGTAGAGAAAGAAAGAGGGCCGGCACGCCTCCAACACACACACACACACACACACACACACACACACACACACACACACACACACACACACACACACACACACACACTCAGGCTCGACCCGGACCGTGACGATTGTTCTC
Organism: Scomber japonicus; assembly: GCF_027409825.1. Classification (NCBI taxonomy): domain Eukaryota; kingdom Metazoa; phylum Chordata; class Actinopteri; order Scombriformes; family Scombridae; genus Scomber; species Scomber japonicus. The sequence continues at coordinate 2,435,805 of NC_070594.1, read as the reverse complement.
CGCGGCTCCTTGAAGACTTCTTCTTGTCACACTCTGTACAGATCTGTGTTTGTTTGGCTTTATGCTGACAGGACTAATTCATCACCGCCTGCAGCAACTTCTCCACACGCTGAATCCTCCGTTTCACCGTATCTCCTCTGGCTCGCTGCCTTCCTTCTCTTCTTCCTCCTTTCATGTGTCCTTTACGCCGTGTTTTCTTTTATCTTCTATTGTCTCTTTCTCATATTTTTTTGTCTTTTCTTGGCTGTATTGTCTCTTCCTCGCCTCCTTTTCTTCTCTTTTGTGCTCGTCTCTCTGCTTTCTGTTTGCATATTCTTTTGCTCACGCTTGAGCAGCTAGAAAACCTTCTTATTATAATAACTAGTCAGCCTTCTGATTGTCTTTTAGGAAAGAGGGAAGGAAGGAAGGAAGGAAAGAAGGAAAGAAGGAAGGGAGGATCGAAGGAAGTGAGGAAAGATGGAAGGAAGATGAGAGAAGACAGGAAGGAATAATGGAAGGAAGGAAGGAAGGGACGATGGACAGATGGAAGGAAAGATGAAAGGAAGGAAGGAAGAGTAGAGAAGACAGGAAGGAAGGATGGAAGTAAGTAAGGGAGGATCAAAGGATGCGAGGAGGAGAGAAGACAGTAAGGAAAGAAGGAAGGAGGGAAGGAAAGATTGAAGGAAGGGAGGAAGAAAGGGAGGATCGAAAGAAGGAAGGACGGAAGGAAGAGGAAAGAAGACAGTAAGGAAAGAAGGAAGGAAGGAAAGATTGGAGGGAGGAAGGAAGGAAAGAAGGAAAGATTGGAGGAAGGAAGGAAAACTGGAAGAATGCAAGGGAGGATCGAAGGAAGGGAGGACAGATGGAAGGAAGAGGAGAGAAGACAGAAGGAAAGTTGTCTCTCGGCTGTTTTGTCTCTTTCTCGCCTCCTTTTCTTCTCTTTTGTGCTCGTCTCTCTGCTTTCTGTTTGCATATTCTTTAGCTCACGCTCACTCATCATATCTTCCTAAAGCTCACTGTTATGTACTGCACCGTAACATATAAGCAGTTTAATACTTTATACACAGCTCAACGCTAAATTATACACATCCTGTGCTGTTGAGTCTCCATTCAGAGTTAAAAAAACATTTTATATTGGCTTTAATTATGTATTTGATCATTGAGCAGCTAGAATAGCTTCTTATTATAATAACTAGTCAGCCTTCTGAAGGAAGGAAGGAAGGAAGGAAGGAAGGAAGGAAGACAGTAAGGAAAGATGGAAGAAAAGGAGGATCGATGGAAGGAAGAGGAGAGAAGACAGTAAGGAAAGATGGAAGGAAGGAAGGACAGATGGAAGGGAGGATCGATGGAAGGAAGAGGAGAGAAGACGGTAAGGAAAGATGGAAGGAAGGACAGATGGAAGGAAGAAAGGAAGGAAGGAAGGAAGAGGAGAGAAGACAGTAAGGAAAGATGGAAGGAAGGAAAGAAGGATTGAAGGAAGGAAGGGAGGAAGGACAGATGGAAGGAAGGGAGGAAGGACAGATGGAAGGAAGGGAGGAAGGACAGATGGAAGGAAGGTTAAAGGAAGGAAAAAAAACTTAAATAAAAACTTGAGTTAACTAATAGAAACAAAGGAAGTAAACAGAGTAATGTTATAAAAGTTAAAAGCAGGAAGCTCGGAGGAGGAGAGAGTTCAGCTCAGCTCGGGTTTTTACAGCCACTAAATAAAATGTTAAGTAATATAAATGAAGCGAAAGCAAAGAAAGAGTTATGAGTATAAATATAAACATTAAACTCCAGATAGAGACAAAGAGTTCAACATGAGGCTCCATTAATGAAACTCAGCTCATTCTTTCTGTTTCCTGCTGCTAGTGTTTTTAACCCTGCTGTTGTCCTCAAGTCAAGGAAGGAAGGAAAGGAGGGAGGAAAGAAGGACAGAGGAAAGAAAGAGAGAACGAGGAAGGGAGGAAGGAAGAAGGAAGGAAAGGAGGGAGGAAGGAAGAAGGAAGGAAAGGAGGGAGGAAGGGAGGAAAGGAAAGGAAAGAAAGGAAGGGAGGAAAGAAAGGAGGGAGGAAGGGAGGAAAGGAAAGGAAAGGAGGAAGGGAGGGAGGAAGAAGGAAGGAAAGGAGGGAGGAAGGAAGGGAAAGGGAAGGGAAGAAAGGAAGGAAGGAAGGGAGGAAGAAATAAGGAAGGAAAGGAGGGAAGAAGGAAGGAAAGGAGGGAGGAAGGAGGGAAGGAAACGAGGGAGGAAGTACAGACGGAAGGAAGGAAGGGAGGAAAGAAGAATAAGACGGGGTCAAGGGTTAAAGTAATATAAATGAAGCGAAAGCAAAGAAAGAGTTATGAGTATAAATATGAACATTAAACTCTAAATAGAGACAAAGAGTTCAACGTGAGGCTCCATTAATGAAACTCAGCTCATTCATTCTGTTTCCTGCTGCTGAAGGCTTCGTTTCCTGCTGCCAGAAACTATAATCAATATTAATGGAAATGTGTAATGTGCACGAGTGAGTCCCTTTCCTCCTTCCTTCTTTCCTTCCTCCCTCCTTTCCTTCTTTCCTTCCTTCCTTCCTTAAACATTAAATTCCAGATAGACACAAAGAGTTCAACATGAGGCTCCATTAATCAATATTAATAATAGCAATAATGGAAATGTGTAATGTCCCTTTCCTCCTTCCTTCTTTCCTTCCTCCCTCCTTTCTTCTTTCCTTCCTTCCTTCTTTCCATCTGTCCTTCCTATATTTCTTCCTCCCTGTCTTCTTTTCCTTCTTTCCTTCCTTTCCTTCTTTCCTTCCTTCCTTCCATCTGTCCTTCCTATATTTCTTCCTCCCTGTCTTCTTTTCCGTCTTTCCTTTCTTTCCTTCTTTCCTTCCTTCCTTCCTTCCTTCCTTCCTTATACATTAAACTCCAGATAGAGACAAAGAGTTCAACAATGAGGCTCCATTAATGAAACTCAGCCCATTCTTTCTGTTTCCTGCTGCTGAAGCTATAATCAATATCAATAGTAGCAATAATGGAAATGTGTAATGTGCACTAGTGATGATGATGATGAAGATGATGATGATGATGATGATGAAGATGAACAACCTGACTCTGCAGCTTCCTCTGAGCTTTACGGAGCTTTATAGAGCTGTAAAAACACCCTGAATGTCTTTTATTTTGAAATATGATGGCTTCTCCTTAAGTGTGCCCTTACTTCCTTTCCTCCCTTCCTTCTTTCCTTTCATTTCCTCCCTTCCTTCCTCCCTCCTTTCCTTCTTTCCTTTCCTCCCTCCCTCCTTCCCTCCCTCCCACCTTTCTTTCCTTCCTTACTTCTTTCATCCTTTCCTTCCTTCTTCCTCCCTCCCTCCCTCCTTCCCTTCCTTCATTCCCTCCTTTCCTTCCTCACTCCCTCCCTCCTTTCCTTCCTTCTTCCTCCCTTCCTTCTCCCCTCCCTTCCTTCTTCCATCCCTTCCTTCTTCCCTCCTTTCCTTCCTTCTTCCTCCTTTCCTTCCTTCTTCCTCCCTTCCTTCCTTCCTCCTCCCTTCCTCCCTTCGTCCCTCCCTGCTTTCCTTCCTTCTTCCTTCCATTCCTTTCTTCCTTCCTCCCTTCCTTCCTCCCTATCTTCTTTTCCTTCCTTTCTTCCATCTGTCCTCCTTTCCTTCCTTCTTCCTTCCTCCTTCCTCCCTCCCTTCCTTCCTTGACTGGAGGACAGCAGGAGGGTTAATCATTGAAGCCTTCATGCATGAAGATGTGTTGAGCTTCAGTTAAAACCAATAATCATCTTCACAGCAGGAAGTGAGAGATATTCAGCTGCTGTTGAAGAATCTGAACTCACACGATGACTTCAGATTAGATACGGAACAAATCAATGAGTCAAAAAAAAAGAAAAAGGATTTATTTGTAAAATTGATGGAGAGAAAATTAGCAGAACGTTGCAGAAACCTGTAATATCTGATCTGTCACCTTCCTGCTAACTTCCTGTGTCTCTCTCTCCCTCTCTCTACCTGTCTCTCTGTCGCTCTCTCTCTCTCTCTCTCCCTCTCTCTACCTGTCTCTCTGTCGCTCTCTCTCTCTCTCTCGCTCTCTCTCTCTCTCTCTGTCAGATAAATAAGGAGTCTCTTCTTCCTCCTCCCACACCTTTTTCCCCCCTCCTTTTCTTCCTCTTCCTCCTTTTCTTCCTCTTCCTCCTCTTCTTCCCCCTCCTCCTCTTCTTCTTCCTCCTCCTCCTCTTCTTCCTTTTCCTCTTCTTCCTTTTCCTCCTCTTCTTCCTCTTCCTCCTCCTCCTCCTCTTCTTCCTCCTCTTCCTCTTCCTCCTCCTCCTCCCCTTCTCCTCTTCCTACTCCACCTATTCTTCCTCCTTTTCCTCTTCCTCCTCCTCCTCTTCCTCCTCCTCCTCCTCCTTCCTCTTCCTACTCCTCCTCGTCCTCTTCCTCCCCTCCTCCTCTTCCTCCTCCTCCTCTTCTTTCTCCTCCTCTTCTCCCTTCTCCTCCTCCTCTTCCTCTTCTTCCTCCTCCTCTACTCCCCCCTTCCTCCTCCTCCTCCTCCTCTTCCTCCTGTTCCTCTTCCTCCTCTTCCTCCCCTCCTCCTCTTCCTCCTCTCTCTCTCTCGTCTCTTGCACAGTACACATCATCAATTTGCTTGTTTTCTTCAGCAGGTCAGTCTGACAAGGACAAACTAACAAGACGCTAAGTGTGTGTGTGTGTGTGTGTGTGTGTGTGTGTGTGTGTGTGTGTAAATCTGCAGTATCAGTCAAACATCTGGAGTGTCCAGTGTGTAAAGCATGTAGGTCAGGTGTGATTTATTTTGAAGGATTATTGATCGACTCTCATCACTGTGAGATAATTTATGACCACTTATATTATATTTATATATTTAATTGATGGTCAGGATTAGAGATGCTAACAGTCAGAGCTAATTTATCTTTACTTAATTCAAGATTAGTCATTTCTGATGCAAAAAAATATGAATAAATAGATTAAACTGGAGCATCGATTCATGTAGAAAATTACAGCTTTAATTATTTAATGTGAGGCTCCTCAGGCTTTTATGTGAAAATAATAATAATGTTAAGTTTAATTTAAAGTAGGGCTGTCACACGATTAATTTTTTTAATCGAGATTAATCACAGAATTTGTGCTAACTCAAACTCCACGTACTCCGGTGGTAGTTAAACTCCGTTTGACACAGGTTGCATTTTACTTTTGACTTGTCAACTGAAGCGTCTGGAAGTGTTTTAAAGTTAAACAAGCCGTTCAAAAGTCCAGTAGCTCTCTTACTTTCCATCAGCGCGGTAGGTTTACTGCAGGAGGCCACTTCAAAGCATAGCGCTACAGCTAGAGGAGCCGTCTACGGGGGAGTAGAAGGGACAAAAAGGCTTGAAACATTAAAATGCCATTAAAAAAAATTAACACGTTGGGCGGAGTTTAGCTCAGTGGGTTCGAATCCCGCACCGAGCAGTCCTATCCTGCGTGTCATTGCCCCCCTCTCTGCGTCCTGTTTCCTGTCTATCTCTACTAACCTCTATAATAAAGGCAAAAAGCCCAAAAAATATACTTAAAAAAAAAAAAAAACGCATTATGGATTGCATTAATCTAATTGCGATTAACACGTTAATATAATAAGAATACACATTTAATTCATTTAATTTAGTTTAAAAGGTGGTTTAAACTTCTCCAACCATTATATAAACCTCTTCCTGTATTGTCAGACTTTCTCATCTTTCCTCTTCATGTTCTCTCCACACGACGTTTTCTGCTTTCTAGAGGAGTCTGGGTCATGTGACGTTCTGCCTGCAGGTGTGTTTTCTGCTTAATATCTAACACACAGCGGTGAAGCCAAACTAAAGCTCTGTCTCTTCTTCAAAAGCTGCGTCCGTCCTGAGACTGAAGGAGAAAGAAGCTGAGAGAAGCTAGAAGATGTCAGCGGTGAAGAGAAACGTCACGCTGCTCTCACAGACGATCCGCTGATGAAACATCTCAGACACACGATCCAAGCTCAACGCAGCCCAAAACTCATCATAAAAAAGAATGAAGTAAAAACTAAACATGAGAAATGACCAAGAAAAGTACCAGACCAGCTCTGACCAGAGGGATATATATATCCCTCTGTTCTTTATGCACAAAAAAAGGTGAAATATAGAATATATACTTTTGCTGCTTTACCTCTAATCCATCCTAAAATACAAAACACATGCTCTGTTTGCTTTAAGAGACTAAAAAACAGATTTGAGAGTATTTTTGGTGCCTCCATCTTTACATAAAGTCAAGTTGATGTCTACGCCCACGGCATTTAATCCTCCCCTCCTCAAAACCCTCACTCAGACAGACAAATTGCTTTCAGGTGCTTCCTACAAAAAGAAAAAGAGAGAGAGAGACAGAGAGCGAGAGACATAGAGAGAGAGAGAGAGAGAGAGACATAGAGAGAGAGACATAGAGAGAGAGAGAGACATAGAGAGAGAGAGAGAGAGAGAGAGAGAGAGAGAGAGAGAGAGAGAGAGGCTCATCATAAAAAAGAATGAAGTAAAAACTAAACATGAGAAATGACCAAGAAAACTACCAGACCAGCTCTGAAGCAGCTGTTCTTTATGCACAAAAAAAGGTGAAATATAGAATATATACTTTTACATAGAGAGAGAGAGAGAGAGAGAGAGAGAGAGACAGAGAGAGAGAGAGAGAGAGAGAGAGAGGGCGACAGAGAGAGAGAGAGAGAGAGAGAGAGAGAGAGGCTCGCTCTGCTTCTGAATGAGGAGAGAGAGAGGATATTATGAAGGGAGGTGAGAGGGTGATGAATGAAAGGTGCTAAAGTAGGTCCAAGGTGTGTGTGTGTGTGTGTGTGTGTGTGTGTGTGTGTGTGTGTGTGTGTGTGTGTGTGACAGGTAAGGACAAAGGCAGACAGGATGATCTGTGATAATAGGAAACAGATGATAGAGCAGCAGAAGGAAGAGAAATGACAAGTGAGAGGAAGGAAAGGCAGGAATAAAGGAAGGGAGGAAGGAAAGAGAACATATCAGAGGATTGTGGCAAAAATGGGTTAGTGGTGTAACCATAAAAACTTTGGAAGGAAGGGAGGAAGGAAGGAAGGAGGGAAGGAAGGGAGGGAGGGAGGGAGGGAGGAAGGAAGAAAAGAAGGAGGGAAGGAAGGAAAGAAGGAAGGTAGGAAGAAAGGAAGGAAGGGGAATATATTATAGGATTATGGCAAAAATGTCTAAGTGGTGTAACCATAAAAACTTTGTACCAAATAATTGAACGTTGCTTAAAAACAGTAAATAGTCAATAAAACGCCATCCTTCCTTCCTTCCTTCCTAACACCAAATCAACTAGTTTGGCATGATCTTACATCCTTTCTTCCTTCCTTCCTTCCTTCCTTCCTTCCTTCCTTCCTTCCTTCCTTCCTTCCTTCCAACCTTCCTACCTTCCTACCTAACACCATATCAACTAGTTTGGCATGATCTTACATCCTTCCTTCCTTCCGTCCTTCCGTCCTTCCTTCCTTCCTTCCTACCTAACACCATATCAACTAGTTTGGCATGATCTTACATTATAACTTTTATATTAAATAAAGATAATGGAATACTATTGTTCTAAATATTAACATTAATTAATATTCATCATTCTTTTATGGTTACACCATTTGACATTTTCAGGAGTATTCAGTCTTACTTTTGGTTAAAAATGGTGCAAATGTCATTTCAAATCTCTCTTATTGATCTTTTTTTAATATATTGATTCTATTGAACTGGGCGTAACCTCCATGATGTCTTGCTGCGGAGTTCAGTCTGAATTTATCTATAACCTTCGTGTCGTCCTTCCTTCCTTCCTTCCTTCCTTATGTCCTTCCTTCCTTCCTTCCTTCCTTCCTCCTTCCCTCCCTTCCACCCTTCCTTCCTTGACTCTCTTATTGATCTTTTTTTAATATATTGATTTTATTGAACTGGGCGTAACCTCCATGATGTCTTGCTGCGGAGTTCAGTCTGAATTTATCTATAACCTTCGTGTCGTCCTTCCTTCCTTCCTTCCTTCCTTCCTTCCTTATGTCCTTCCTTCCTTCCTTCCTCCTTTCCTTCCTCTTCCACCCTTCCTTCCTTGACTCTCTTATTGATCTTTTTTTAATATATTGATTATATTGAACTGGGCGTAACGTCCATGATGTCTTGCTGCGGAGTTCAGTCTGAATTTATCTATAACCTTCGTGTCGTCCTTCCTTCCTTCCTTCCTTCCTTCCTTATGTCCTTCCTTCCTTCCTTCTTCCTTTCCTTCCTCTTCCACCCTTCCTTCCTTGACTCTCTTATTGATCTTTTTTTAATATATTGATTTTTTTGAACTGGGAGTAACCTCCATGATGTCTTGCTGCGGAGTTCAGTCTGAATTTATCTATAACCTTCGTGTCGTCCTTCCTTCCTTCCTTATGTCCTTCCTTCCTTCCTTCTTCCTTTCCCACCCTTCCTTCCTTGACTCTCTTATTGATCTTTTTTTAATATATTGATTATATTGAACTGGGCGTAACCTCCATGATGTCTTGCTGCAGAGTTCAGTCTGAATTTATCTATAACCTTCGTGTCGTCCTTCCTTCCTTCCTTCCTTCCTTCCTTCCTTCCTTATGTCCTTCCTTCCTTCCTTCCTTCCTCCTTTCCTTCCTCTTCCACCCTTCCTTCCTTGACTCTCTTATTGATCTTTTTTTAATATATTGATTTTTTTGAACTGGGCGTAACCTCCATGATGTCTTGCTGCGGAGTTCAGTCTGAATTTATCTATAACCTTCGTGTCGTCCTTCCTTCCTTCCTTCCTTATGTCCTTCCTTCCTTCCTTCCTCCTTTCCTTCCTCTTCCACCCTTCCTTCCTTGACTCTCTTATTGATCTTTTTTTAATATATTGATTATATTGAACTGGGCGTAACCTCCATGATGTCTTGCTACGGAGTTCAGTCTGAATTTATCTATAACCTTCGTGTCGTCCTTCCTTCCTTCCTTCCTTCCTTATTTCCTTCCTTCCTTCCTCCTTTCCTTCCTCTTCCACCCTTCCTTCCTTGACTCTCTTATTGATCTTTTTTTAATATATTGATTATATTGAACTGGGCGTAACCTCCATGATGTCTTGCTGCGGAGTTCAGTCTGAATTTATCTATAACCTTCGTGTCATCCTTCCTTCCTTCCTTATGTCCTTCCTTCCTTCCTTCCTTCCTTCCTCCTTTCCTTCCTCTTCCACCCTTCCTTCCTTGACTCTCTTATTGATCTTTTTTTAATATATTGATTATATTGAACTGGGCGTAACCTCCATGATGTCTTGCTGCGGAGTTCAGTCTGAATTTATCTATAACCTTCGTGTCGTCCTTCCTTCCTTCCTTCCTTCCTTCCTTATTTCCTTCCTTCCTTCCTTCCTCCTTTCCTTCGTCTTCCACCCTTCCTTCCTTGACTCTCTTATTGATCTTTTTTTAATATATTGATTATATTGAACTGGGCGTAACCTCCATGATGTCTTGCTGCGGAGTTCAGTCTGAATTTATCTATAACCTTCGTGTCATCCTTCCTTCCTTCCTTATGTCCTTCCTTCCTTCCTTCCTTCCTTCCTCCTTTCCTTCCTCTTCCACCCTTCCTTCCTTGACTCTCTTATTGATCTTTTTTTAATATATTGATTATATTGAATTGGGCGTAACCTCCATGATGTCTTGCTGCGGAGTTCAGTTTGAATTTATCTATAACCTTCGTGTCGTCCTTCCTTCCTTCCTTCCTTCCTTCCTTCCTTATGTCCTTCCTTCCTTCCTTCCTCCTTTCCTTCCTCTTCCACCCTTCCTTCTTTGACTCTCTTATTGATCTTTTTTTAATATATTGATTATATTGAACTGGGCGTAACCTCCATGATGTCTTGCTGCGGAGTTCAGTCTGAATTTATCTATAACCTTTGTGTCATCCTTCCTTCCTTCCTTATGTCCTTCCTTCCTTCCTTCCTTCCTCCTTTCCTTCCTCTTCCACCCTTCCTTCCTTGACTCTCTTATTGATCTTTTTTTAATATATTGATTTTATTGAACTGGGCGTAACGTCCATGATGTCTTGCTGCGGAGTTCAGTCTGAATTTATCTTTAAAACCAACAAAAATACAAAATGTACATTTTAACAAACCTGATGCTGCTTTTAACCCTCCTGTTGTCCTCAGGCAAGGAAGGAAGGGAGGAAGGATGGAAAGGAGGAAGGAAGTAAGGAGAGAAGGAAGGATTGAAGGACGGAAATAAAGGAGTAAGGAGGGAGGGAGGAAAGAAAGGAGGGAAGAAGAAAAGGAGGAAGGGAGGGAGGAAGGAAAGGAGTAAGGAGGAAGGAAGGAAGGACGGAAGGGAGGAAGGAAGGAAAGAAAGAAAGAAATGAGTAGGGAGGGAGGAAGGAAAGGAGGAAGGAGGAAGGAAGGAAGGGAGGAAGGAAGGAAAGAAAGAAAGAAATGAGTAGGGAGGGAGAAAGGAAAGGAGGAAAAGAGGAAGGAAGGAAGGAGAGAAGGAAGGAAGGAAAGAAAGGAGTAAGGAGGGAGGGAGGAAAGAAGTGAGGAAAGAAAGGAGTAAAAGAGGAAGGAAGGAAGGGAGGGAGGGAGGAAGGAATGAAAGAAAGGAGTAAGGAGGGAGGGAGGGAGGAAGGAAAGTAACTAGTTTAACTGATTTATGGATTCATTTATACAGTCAGGGTGAATAAATGTGTTAACTTATATTTCTCTGCTACATTAGAGAAGCATTTAGTGCAGGGGGGTCAAACATGCGGCCCGTGGGCCAGAACCAGCCTGCCGAAAGAGGTCCAATCCAGCCCAGTTTCTGTCTTCCCTTCCTTCCTTTCCTTCTTTCCTTCCTTCCTTCCTTCCTTCCTTCCTTCCTTCCTTCCTTCCTTCCTTCCTTCCATCTGTTTTCCTTTCCTTCTTTCCTTCCTTCCTTCCTTCCTTCTTTCTTTCCTTCCTTCCTTCCTTCCTTCCTTCCTTCCGTTCTTCTTTCCTTCCTTCCTTCCATCTGTCTTCTCTTCCTTCCTTCCTTTCGTCCTTCCTTCCTTTCTTCCATCTGTCTTCCCTTCCTTCAGTCCTTCCTTCATTCCATCTGTCTTCCCTACCTTCCTTCCTTCCATCCATCTGTTTTCCTTTCCTTCTTTCGTTTCTCTTATCTTAAGTTATTCTTTTTACATCAAACTTGTAGGTCTGCTCATTTTTCACCTTCCGTCCTTCCTTCCTTTCTTCCTTCCTTCCTTCCTTCCTTCCTCCCTTCCTTCTCTCCTTCCCTCCTTCCTTTCTTCCTTCCTTCCTTCCTTCCATCTGTCTTCCTTTCCTTCCTTCCTTCCTTCCTTCCTTCCTTCTCTTCCTTCCATCTGTCCTTGCTCCCTTCCTACCTTCCTTCCCTCCTTCTTTTTAGTGATCCGGCCCACATGAGATCAAATTGGTCTGTATGTGGCTCTTGAATGAAAATTAGTTTGACACCTCTGATTTAGTGTAATGATTCCTTCATTCCTTCCTTCCTTCCTTCCTAAACAGTTGAATATTTCCTCCTGCTGTCTTTCTAAACATCTCCAAACCTCCTAAACACTATAAAGCCTTTTTTTTTTGCTGACTTTGCTGAACGGCAGCTGTAATCTGTGTGGACTGTTTCCTTTCAGAGTGCTTCCTTCCCTCTCTCCTTACTCCCTCCCTCCCTTCCTTCCTTCCTGGACATTTTTCAGGCTTTGGTGACTGATGTCGATCTCTCTCTGATCATTCCTGTGGCTTTATCTCAGGAGGAAGGAAAGGGGGAAGGAAGAAAGGAAGGATGGAAGGATCATTCCTGTGCTTCCTTTCAGAGTGCTATCGTCTCTGAGCACACAAAGGTTCAAACACTCTGAAACCACTTTTCCCTTCCACACCTATATCAGCTATATCAGCTCAGAGCTTCTAACTTCTTCTTCTTCTTCTTTTCGACTTTGGTGCCATTTCCGTGAATGGAGCGTCTCTACAACCTGCTGGACACCTGCTGACCTTTACATGGTATTTTCAGAGCGCCAATTATGCTAATGTACTATTCACAGGAAGGATCGCTCATTCAGAACAGGCGGGATTCATCATATCTTTAAGCAGGTCATTTCTGACAGTTTCCTGGCTGATATATAGATCACACTAAGAAAAAATATTTCTTTGCTTTTCCTTCCTCTTTGTTGCCATGACAACATAAAACATGGATTTATTTCCTCATTGAGCCTAAATGTGATGTTTTACAGCCTCTACAGACTCATTCACGCCTCATTGGTTCTAAACCTTTATTGAAAACATGTTAGAGACTCATTCTGTTCATGTTCAAGATGAAAACATGAAAGTCAACTTCACAAAAATGTCTCCAGCAGGATCTCTGATGTCAGCACAACCTGTAACTATAGCAGCCATACAGTAACACATCCTGTATCTATAGCAACCATAACACAACCTGTATCTATAGCAACCATAACACAACTTGTATCTATAGCAACCATAGCACAACCTGTATCTATAGCAACCATAACACAACCTGTATCTATAGCAACCATAGAACAACCTGTATCTATAGCAACCATAGAACAACCTGATGGTCTGTCTGTGCATTACATACCGAAGGAAGGCAGGAAGGAAGGAAGGATGGAAGTAAGGACAGATGACAAAGGAAGGAAGGAAGGAAGGACAGATGACACAAAGAAAGGAAGGAAGGAAGGATGAAAGGAAAGAACGAAGGAAGGAAGGATGGAAGTAAGGACAGATGACAAAGGAAGGAAGGATGGAAGGAAGGAAGGACAGATGACACGAAGAAAGGAGGGATGGAAGGAAGGAAGGACAGATGACACAAAGGAAGGAAGGACGGAAGGAAGGACAGATGATACGAAGACAGGATGGAAGGAAAGAAGGATGGAAGGATGAAAGGAAGGAAGGATAGAAGGAAGGAAGGAAGGAAGGAAGGAAGGAAGGAAAGAGGGAAGGTGAAAAATGAGCAGACCTACAAGTTTGATGTAAAAAGAATAACTTAAGATAAGAGAAACACGTTGAACAAACAGGAAGTGCTACTCTAAACAATGTGGACATGAGAGGAAATACGGCTGCCCACATTTCACTCATAATACTCGAACATGACTGCTGATATTTCACCGCAGTATAAATCATAAAATAAGCTTCAGCCGCGATGAATACGGAGGCGATCAATCGATGATGGATGGCAGGAAGTGATTCAGCAGGAAGTGATTCAGCAGGAAGTGACAGGCGGCATGTTGATGATATCTGAGGAGTAATACAGCTGTCAACACATCAACACATGCAGCTCAGTGAGAGAGGAGACTGACTTCCTGTCCTCTGTTTTCACTGTTCCTTCCTTCCTTCCTTCCTTCCTTTCTTCCTTCTGTCTGTCCTTCATCCCTCCTTCTCTCTTTCCTCCATCCCCCTTTCTTCCCTCCTTCTTTCTTTCTTTCCTTCCTTCCTTCTTCTATCTTTCTTTCCTTCCTCCCTTCCTCTTTTCCTCCCTCCTACCATCCTTATTTCCTCCGTACTTCTTTCCTTTCCTCCCTTCTTTCCCTCCCTCCTTTCCTTCCTGCTTCCTTCCCACTTTACTTCCTTCCTTCCTCCCTCACTTCCTTCTTTTCTTTCCTTCCTTCCTTCCTTCCTTGCTCGCTCTCTCTTTCTCCCCCTCACCTTCCTTCTTTTCTTCGTCCCTCCCTCCCTCCCTCCTACTATCCTTCTTTCCTCCCTCCTTCTCTCTTCCCTCCTTTCTTTCCTTCCTTCCTCTTTTCCTTTCTCCCTCCCTCCCTCCTACCTTCCTTATTTCCGCCTTTCTTCCTTCCTTCCTTCCTCCCTTCCTTCTTTCTTGGATTAAATGAAAGTGTCAATGTGTCGTACGTTAAAAGTCATGAAAATGTCAAATTAAAAAAAACTGACTTTACAGTACTTCTTTAATAAAGGAGGAGAAGATGTAATTTAAACGAGATAAATTCACTTTTTTTATGAGGAAAAACCATGTTTGACAAATTATTACTGAACGTAGAGAATATTATATGCATGTTAAAAGAAGCCTGGAGGCGATATTTAAATGAAGCACCTTATTGCAGAGTGTTTTCTGGTTCACTATATGTTGTAATTACTGTTGATGTATTGCGAGCATTCACTGTGTATAATTAACACAGCTTTAATTATTTAATGTGAGGCTCCTCAGGCTTTTATGTGAAAATAATAATAATGTTGAGTTTAATTTAAAGTAGGGCTGTCAAACGATTAATTTTTTTAATCGATATTAATCGCAGAATTTCCATAGTTAATCGCGATTAATGGCGTTTTGAACTGCTTGTTTAAAATCCTGTTATTTTATTATTTATATTTATATTTCTTAACTATCTGTTTGTACTCTTATCAATTTTGCTCTTTCTATGTTTTACTTGATTTTATGGGAATTTAGTGAAAGTTCAAAACAGGGGTGTCAAACATGCGGCCCGTGGGCCAGGACGTAACATCCGTGACGTCACCCATTGGTTTGTGGACTGCTGCTCGGAAGCCAATAGTTTCTAATCTAGGCAGCACCATCTTGAAAATTTCAGGTGCATGCTGGGAAAAATAAAAACACGGATTCTACTTATATGGGCATGAGGCGGAGTCATGGGCGGAGCGGGGAGGTTGCTATGGTTGCGAGGGCTGGATCTCGAGGACATTGGTCAATCAACCTGTCAATCAGTACGTAGCCACGCCCTAATGCATACCCTGCTTTATCATCACATATAAAATCAGGGAGGCCAAAATGTCCCAAATGAACATCATACTGCATTGAAGAAGGCTTTAAACTAGCGATTGAGACCATAAACACATTTTGAAAACGTTTACTGAGGTTAGAAATCAAGTGAGAAGTTGGTGAATTCTCCATTGACTTGTATAGAGACGTTCGCCCCCTGGTGGCCTTTTGATAGAATGCAGCTCTAAGTTACTTCCTGGTTGGCCTCATTTCAGAGGGCCAGAACTCCCCACCTGAGAAATACGGACGAAATTAATGACAGCATGAACAGGAGGCTCCGTCTGTATCCGTATTTAACGTTGAGCATAAATGGGCCTTTAGACCTGCTCTATGTGTAAAGAGCCTTGAGATGACTTTGTTGGCGCTTTACAAATAAAGATTGATGATTGATGCATTCACACACATGAAGCTGACAGAAGCTATGTTATAATTACCAGTTTAAACTAGTGTTTTACTGGCCTTTATACTGGTGATAAACAGGATTTTCTACCCTGACTAGAACATAATTCTGCAGTTAGAGTCATAATTGGCGTCCTCAGTCCAAACAAAATCCAGATTTGGCTTTTCAATGGAAAACTAAACCCATTAATCTCCCTTTCTATCTGCGCAGATGAAGTCGAGCTCTGCTGCACTGATGATGAGTGTTAGCGGATCTGTGACCTGCTGCCTGTTCCAGCGTAAAAAAGCAACTCTTGCCCAACAAGAACGGGGAGGTTTTTGACCGAGGCCTCGCCACCTGGGGCTCTCTGGCACCCGAAACACGCCTGAAGAGATAATTAATGAGAATTACTGTTCCCACGAGAGGTGCTTTGGCAGAGAGAGAGAGAGAGAGAGAGAAGAGGGGGGGGGGGGATCATTGAGACATAATGACTGTGGTGGAGAAGACAGAGATGGAAGTGGTGGGAGGGAGAGATGAAAAGAGACTAATGTGATTATTTTGCTGCTGGCAGAAGACATACGAGCCTCAGTGATGGTATGTTTTTCCTTCTTCTTCTTCTTTTTTCTCTCTCTTTGCTGTCTGAGTGACAAATATACAGCGCAAGAGTTCACAGGTGTAAGTCTCATAAATATTATCATTTATTTAACTTTAGCTGCCTGCTGCTCCCTGCAAAGAGGGGCAAAGAGAGCAGGACTGGAGTATATTTGGGTGGGAGGATTTGGGACTCTGAAAGAAAATAATAAAACAAGTTTCTTCTCCTCCTCTCCTCTCCTCTCCTCTCCTCTCCTCCTCTCTCCACCCCCTCGCTCAATTTCTGTTGCATAAAACGTTCGTACACTCGACTGGATGAAAAGAAAAATGCCCCGAGGCTGGACTCACTGTGATGAAACAGATCCTTGGGGAAGGAAAAAAAAAAAGAAAAAAAGAAAAGCAACGGAGCCAAAATAAGTAAAAACACAACGCAAATAATTAGTTGTGAGCTAATCGTCCTCAAATAGCACAGTGGACTTTGAGAAGGAACAGCTGTCCTTCCTTCCTTCCTCCCTCCTTCCTCCCTCCTTCTCTCTTTCTTTCCTCCCTCCTACCTTCCTATTTTCCTCTGTCCTTCTTTCCTCCCTCCCTTCTTTCTCCCTTCCTTCCTTCCTATTTTCCTCTGTCCTTCTTTCCACCCTCCTTTCTCCTTGCCTTCCTTCCTCCCTTCCATATTTCCTTTCCTTCCTTCCTTCATCCCTCCTTTCTTTCTTTCCTCCATCCCACTTTCTTTCCTTCCTCTCTCTTTCCTCTCTTCCTTGTTCCATCCCACTTTCTTTCCTTCTTCTGTCTTTACTCCCTTCCTTCTTCCATCCCACTTTCTTCCTTCCTGCCTCCTTCTTTCTTTCCTTCCTCTCTCTTTCCTCCTTTCCTTCCTCCATCCCCCTTTCTTCCTTCGTCCCTCCTTTCTTTCTTTCCTTCCTCTCTCTTTCCACCTTTCCTTTTCCTTCCTCCATCCTTTCTCCCTGCCTTCCTTCCTCCCTTCCATCTTTCCTTTCCTTCCTTCCTTCCTTCCTTCTTTCCTCCCTCCTTTCTCCCTGCCTTCCTTCCTCCCTTCCATCTTTCCTTTCCTTCCTTCCTTCCTTCTTTCCTCCCTCCTTTCTCCCTTCCTTCCTCCCTCCTTACCATCTTTCCTTTCTTTCCTTCCTTCCATCTTTCCTTTCCTTCCTTCCTTCCTTCCTCCCTCCTTTCTCCCTTCCTTCCTTCCTCCCTCCCTCCCTCCCTTCCATCTTTCCTTTCCTTCCTCCCTTCTTCCCTCCCTCCCTCTCTTCCAGGAGGGTTTATATCATATTAATTTCCCAAGTTGTTTGCACTGAATCAAGCATTAATAAATTAAGATTATGTAATGCTTTCCAGCTTTATTCTTGTGTATGTGTCTTCATTAAAAAGGAATTCATATTACACATTTGGGAAGCGTTTGGATTCAGAGAATACACAGAGCTCATTTTTCAAGGTTGTAATTTTTTTTTTTTTTTTGGGTTTATTGGCTCATAGTTAAAAACAGGAAATGGACAGAAACCTTCTGTGTTAAAATACAATGTTAATCCAGTTACTACAACTTCTAACATGGATTTATTTCAACTAATTGCCTGAACACCACATACTTGTTTACTACATTCTTTACAACGGAGCCATCTCCCCAAAGATTAATTAAGAATTTGATTTCGTCCTCTGTCCAAGGCCTGATTTTTTTTGACGTCCTCCATTGATACGTAGCGTAGAGACGTAGAGAGATGTCACGGACAGTCAAATCTGATTTGAGTTTTTGGAGCTGTTCAGACTCAGACACATCTGTCCAAATGTGATATGAAACTTCCTCCCAAAGGTGGTTTCAATCTAGTTTGAAAAAATTGGATCTCATGTGATTTATGACTTTTCAGACTTCATAAGAGCATCTGCTTCCAACCTATATTGGCTAAATATCGGATTTTGGCTTGCAGTGTGAACGCAGCCAAAGAGAAACTGGCCAATAGAATAATATCAGTTATAACTAGAAAATTTCCGTGCCACGAGTCTGCTGCTGGGATGAGTACATGATTTATTTTTTCTTGTTATTTTCTTACTATAGCGCCCCCTGTTTGCAAAAATGGTTCAAATACGACACACATGTGTATAGTTAGTGTATGCACAACATTTACAAAGTTCAATTTTACCTTGAAGATGTGTGGCACATTCAGTGCATCAGGCCACGACAGGAAACTTAAGTGAATACTTTTCTAACTGTGTAAATAATGGATTGATCATATGGAGCACCAGGTTGAAACCAGTACATTATGAATATACTTTATTCTCAACTTAACATCCCAGAAAATATTAAGTAAATGTTAATCATATTTAAGAATAACTAATATTTATTTAGACTAATTAAGTAAAGTCTACTTCATTTGTTCACAGACAGGAACATCACTGTTACGAAATTATTGAGTCAATCATTAAGAGAGTAGATTTTATTGAAATTATATTACTCATTATAATTATGCACATTTTGTTCATCTTCTATTGATAAATGTTGAATCTTTTTATACACCACAAATCATACAAAACAATATAAAACAATAAAACTATTTATTGTGTCCTCAGTAAACATGAATTAATCTCCATTCAAATGAATTAGCTCAGTTAACTGGCAAAACAGACAGACAGGAATTAGCCAATCACAAAAAAGCAGCTCAGTTTCTGCCCAGCGACAGGTTGCTAAGGCCCTACGGTTGCTAAGGTCAGCTAAGGCCATACGGTTGCTACGGCGATTTGTGAGACTCTGCTTGGAAATTCTCAAAATGTCCCCAGAATTTGGCTTCTGACAAGGTCCCGAACAATTACAAACTGTGAGAAAACTGTAACTCCTGGTCAAAAACCAAAAACACCGTGAGAGACACAGAAGCCAGCAGATTCTGACAGTGTTTATTTTATTCACATATTCCTTAAAATGAGCGAGTAAGCTCAGTGTGAACACAGAGTGAGATTCTTTTGGAAAACAAGACGATTACATTAGGGTCAATGGGTAGCGAGACAGGTATTGCTGCTGGTCTCGGCCCTCCCTTTTAAATTTGGTGCAGACCCCGCCTGTCAACGTCACATTTTATGAATCCCAACACCTATGTCTACATTTTGGCCAAAAATTATTTGTCTCCTTTATACGGTTTGGCCGTGAGCTCGAGTTAAAAATAAAAATTAAGTTTATTTTTTACTGCTTCTCTCTCTCAAGCTAACTGCCGCTTCCACTCTAACTTTGAAGAAAAAGTGATTTCCACTCCTCGTTTGACTGCTCATAGTTTAAAAAGTTTACATGTTATGTAAAAGTAGTTTGGTGTTTTGGACAGAGCACAAGTTTTCCTCCGTTTCAAAGGTTGAATCACATTTCTACGTGCAGGTCTGAGAGAGCTAGGTGATTCTGAAAAAAGGGTGAAATTTTGTGGGTTTAAAGAGAATTCCCATTCATTTCCAATGGAGAATTATTCCTGTTTTTTGGGAATAACTTTGGGAAAAATTGGAATTTGAACACCAAAAGTCATAGCACCTCTTTCCCCATCGAGCCACACGTTTTGATATATATATTGTCGGGGTTTTCTCAAAGCTTGGCGGAAGAATAACAATAAGTATGTAGAAGATTAAGAGATGCTGTGCAGCCGTAGCTCTAATAAAGAGAAGACAGTTACTGACTCTATTAAAGCTCCCAGCTCAGTTCAGTCTATTCTACACAGTTTAAAACATATCTCACTACCAGCAAACATGTGAAAGTTACTTAACCATAATCATAAAAACAGAGACAAAACTATAGTATAAAAAAGTAAAATATAAACATTTGTTTTAAATTCTTATAATGGGTGAAAAGTTTAACAACACAGTGCAAGACAGTTAACAAAGAGTCACCCACCTAAACCCACCAAGACACAAACAAAAGCTTTAACTTGTCATGTAAAATCTGATGAAATGTTATTTACTCTGCTGAGTTGATGTTGGAGTGAAAGTTGTTGATCAGTGGAGTCTGATAGAAGCAGAAGGTTCTCCAGCGTTTTCATAGTTCACCGTAGCTTCATCTCCATCTTCATCATCATGCACCTGTGAGGAACAACACAACACACCTGAGCTTCTGAGATATAATGGAACAAATAAATGACCTTTGTTTCAGAGTAATACAGTCAGCTCTGTTTATTCTTATTGTCTTTACAGAATCACAGTAAATAGTGAACTACCACAAACACACAGTAAGCATTTGAATATTCAGTTTTAAAACTCACAGCATTGTCACTGATCTGTGTTTTGTTCCCTGAAAACACAAAAAAAAGAGTTTCATCAGTAAAAATGCAGATTAATCAAAACTTGATCATAAATGTTGTGTGAATGTTCTCACCTTCAGTTTTCGTCCGTATGTAGACTAACACAATGATGATTAGGACAGTTAAACCTAGAGACATGATGAGGAACCTCAACCAGCCTGGAAAGAGGATTAAAACATTAAAGGCTGTGTAAAGTGAATTCAGACATTTCCTTCTAAACACATTAAATAGGTCATAAATGTATTTCTAAAAAATGTGTAAAAAGCATTTCAACCATTTAGATTCGAATTGTGGAGCTTGGCTTCACAAACTGTGTTTCAAGATTTCTGTGTTCAGGATTTAGTGATTAGCATAAACCCGCCCCTGCTGCTGTAGAGGTATAAATACATTCAGCACACACTACTACTACTACAGTGTACAGTTAGCCAGTTAGCTGAGTTAGATGAGCTAGCCGCCGAGTTAGCTGCAGAGTTAGCCACCAAGCTAGCAGCTGAGTTAGCAGCAGAAAGCTCTCAGACGTAGCGTCGATGTTTCTGGTAGAGGTGGTTGACTGTGATTGACAGGTAGCACTTGGTAGGGGGCGGGGTGCTTGTGAACACACTGACTGAGATTAACTGAATTAGAGAATATCTGCAGTCTGACTTTCATACTTTATATTTCAAAAGAGGAAAGAGAGACACAAGAGATAAACCCTCCTGTTGTCCTCCAGTTAAGGAAGGAAGGGAAGAAGGAAGGGAGGAAGGGAGGAAAGCAAAGAAGAAGGGAGGGAGTAAGGAAGGACAGAAGGAAGGAAAGAAGGAGGGAGGGAGGAAGGAAGGACAGAAGGAAGGAAGGAAATAAGAAAAGAGGGAGGGAGAAAGGAATGGAGGAGGAAGGAAAGGAAGGAAGAAAGGAAGGAAAGAAGGAGGGAGAGAGTAAGGGAGGACAGAAGGAAGGAAGGAAGGAAGAAAGGGGGATGGAGGATGGAAAAGAAGGAAGAGAGGAAAGAGAGAGGAAGGAAAGAAGGAGAGAAGGAGGGAGGGAGGGAGGAAGGACAGATGAAGGTTGAATAACTACCGTGTTGTATTATTGGAGTAGGATTTGTTGTTGGTGCTGTTTGGTTCATCGTTGCCTCGGTGCTTTTTCTCATTGTTGGTGTTGATGATGTTGTTGCAGCTCTTCTAATGTCCTCATCTAGAAATATCAAAAGAGAAGAAGAGACAGACAGAGAGTATGATTAGTGCAATATAGTTTAATATTTGAAATGAACTGTGAACTTTGGTTTGAGACTCAGACGTTTGTGAACACACTGACTGGGGATTTCCACTGGGTCCGTCAGCGGCGCGGAACGGCTGTGCTACGGTTTAGCTCCGTCCTCTGCCCGGCGTCAACTCACACCGGGAGCGTTACAGCAGCGGACCGGAGCATGCTCTGGTAGAGAAAGCTGCCCTTTAAAATGATGTTGCACTGTTAATACAGTAATTACGGCAGCCCAATCAAACCCGAACGAGTGCCTTTAGTCTACAGTAATTACTGTAGTAGCTAGTCTACCGTAATTACTGTAGTAGCAGCACAACTAAATGGCCCGGTTTTGTTAACTTGCTCAATTTTGGTTGATTTGGTAATTTTCTTTGATTTTTGTGCTTATCCCATCTGTCACTAGCTACGTAGCTAGATGGAGTCTCTATCTGACTGTTTTATTCATGTTTGTTGCTGAAATACGATCGGGAGGCTGCACGGGTTGTTTTATTTTGAAAAACGGAAGTTTTATTATGCCGATTCAGTGTCGGACTTCCTGTCTGGTGCAATCTGCTCTGTTGAGCTTGTCACGAGTTGGAAACGGCTCCGTCAAAAATAGAAATGCTACCTATTGATAGCGCTGCAGTCTGACTTTCATACTTTATATTTCAAAAGAGGAAAGAGAGATACTGTGGTGACTCACAGTGAACACTGAAAGAGACACTCACCAAGGGACTGTACCTTTAAGGGAGACATTTATGGGGTACTAGTTCCGGGTTTACGTTGTTGTGGCAGTTTCACCTCACTCGCTGTACAGAGTTGTTAAAATATAAAAAGTGGAGAGTATAGCTCACTCGACGCATCTCCGTCTCTTGTCTCCTCATTTATCACACTCCACATTGGTGACCCCGACGCGAGTTGGATACTGCTGAGTTATGTCACACAACGACGGTGGTGAAAATGCTGTTGCTGCTAGTTGCGCGGCTAATGTCGGTGCTATCTACGCTGCCACCATCAAGTTACTGGACTTTTGGCAGCACAACCCACGGCCGTGGTTTCAACACATCGAGGCCCAGTTCCAGCTATGGGGAATAACATGGGACGTTACAAAGTATTTCCACGTTGTAGCAGCCTTAGATGCCTCGACGACTGCCAGGGCTATAGTGCTGTTAGAGGCTCCTCCAGCTGACGGCAAGTACAACACACTCAAAGCATTCCTGTTGAACCTCTTTGAACTGTCGGAGCTTGATAAAGCAGACCGCCTGCTGTCCCTGAACGGCCTTGCCGACAGCAAGCCATTGGAGTTAATGGAGAGGATGCTGGCTGTGCTGGGCGCGGAGGATCCCTCATTCCTCTTCGCCCACATTTTCCTGCGGCAGCTTCCAGCACCCATGCACACCGCACTAGCCAGCTCCACCTTCCCTTCCTCCAGAGACTACCGGGCGCTGGCTGTAGAGGCAGACAGGATTTTCCTCGCCAACCGACAGCAGTTTGTCCATGCGGTGCTGCCCCCTCAGCACGTCTGCCCCACTTCAACCCCCGGGGGGCGACCCAGACACCGCAGCTGCTGTGACGGCCCGCCGACAGCATGAGGACGGGTGGTGTTATTACCATTTTAGGTTTGGGGCCAAGGCCAAGCAGTGTCATTAGCCATGTAGTTCTGGAGCCCAACGAAAAGCCAGGGCCGGTGCTCATTAGCAGCTATGGGCGCTGGCCGTGACTGCAAGCTGTTGGTGGATGTTACGAACTTCTGCCTGATCGATGCCCTCTCTTTTTCTTCGTACCCCTGCATACTTGGGGGTGTGGGGACGCTTTGTCTGTCGAACACACTTGCCACCAGGGGACCTGTATCAACGCCTGCTCGCCGAGTTCCCTGACTTCACCATGCCCACATTTTCATTGGCGGTGGCTAAGCATGGCATGGGGCACTACATCACCATGGTCAGCCCCCCAGTCTATGCACGAGCCCCGCGCCTCGACTCTGCCAAGCTCGCGATTGCCAAGGAGGAGTTCACCACCATGGAGCACCTCAGCATTGTGTGCTGCTCCAACAGTCCGCGGGCCTCCCCCCTGCATATGGTGACCAAGGCTGATGGCGGTTGGCGCCCCTGTGGTGATTTCCGTCGCCTGAACAATGCCACCACCCCCGACCGGTACCCAGTGCCGCACATACAGGACTTCTTCGCCCACCTAGCCGGCGCCACCATCTTTTCGAAGGTGGACGTGGCAAGCAGTTACCACCAGGTGCCCAGGTCACACCCTTTGGCCTTCGAATTCCTACGGATGCCTTTCGGCCTCAAGGGTGCAACGCAGATGTTTCAGCGCCTCATGGACTCTGTGCTGCGAGACATGCCGCTCTTTTTTGTTTACTTGGATGACATTCGTGTGGCCAGCGCGTCCGCAGAAGATCACCTGACGCATCTCTGGCAGCTGTTCGGCCGGCTCAGTGAGCACGGTCTCATCATCAACCCGGCCAAGTGCGAGTTTGGCCGGTCATCCATCACCTTCCTCAGCCACCATGTCACCCCGCAGTGGGCCATCCCCCTCCCTGGCAAGGTGGACGCCATTGCCAGTTTCCCATGCCAACACACTGTGAAGGAAGGATAGAAGGAAGGAAGGGAGGGAGGAAATGAGGAAGGGAGGAAGGAAGGAAAGAAGGAGGGAGGGAGGAAGGACGGAAGGACAGAAGGTTGGGAGGAAAGAGAGAGGAAGTAAAGAGAGAGAGAAGGAAGGACGGAAAGGAAGGAAGGAAAGAAGGAGGGAGGAAGGACGGAAGGACAGAAGGAAGGAGGGAGGAAGGACAGATGAAGGTTGATTAACTACCGTGTTGTATTATTGGAGTAGGATTTGTTGTTGGTGCTGTTTGGTTCATCGTTGCCTCGGTGCTTTTTCTCATTGTTGGTGTTGATGATGTTGTTGCAGCTCTTCTAATGTCCTCATCTAGAAATATTAAAAGAGAAGAAGAGACAGACAGACAGTGTGATTAGTACAACATAGTTTAATATTTGACGTTGGTTTGAAACTCAGACGTTTGTGAACACACTGACTGAGATGAACTGAATAAGAGAATATCTGCAGTCTGACTTTCATACTTTATGTTTCAAAAGAGGAAAGAGAGGTACAAGATATTAACCCTCCTGTTGTCCTCTGGTTAAGGAAGGAAGGGAAGAAGGAAGGAAAGGAAAGAAGGGAGGAAAGGAAAGAAGGGAGGAAAGGAAAGAAGGGAGGAAAGGAAGGGAGGAAGGAAAGGAAGGATGGAGGAAATAAGGAAGGTAGGAGGGAGTGAGGAAATATGGAAGGAGGGAGGGAGAAATGAATGGAGGAGGAAGGAAAGGGAGGAAGAAAGGAAGGAAAGAAGGAGGGAGGGAAGAAAGATGGAAGGGAGGAAGGAAAGGAAGGAAGGAAAGAAGGAGGGAGGGAGGAAGGAAGGACAGAACGAAGGGAGGAAATAAAGGAGGGAGGGAGAAAGGAATGG
The DNA here is from genome assembly GCF_027409825.1 of Scomber japonicus. Taxonomy (NCBI): domain Eukaryota; kingdom Metazoa; phylum Chordata; class Actinopteri; order Scombriformes; family Scombridae; genus Scomber; species Scomber japonicus. The sequence continues at coordinate 2,411,213 of NC_070594.1, read as the reverse complement.
AGGAGGAAGGAAATGAAGGAAGAAAGGAAGGAAAGAAGGAGGGAGGGAGTAAGGGAGGACAGAAGAAAGGAAGGAAGGAAGAAAGGGGGAGGGAGGATGGAAAAAAGGGAAGGGAGGAAAGAGAGAGGAAGGAAAGAAAGAGAGAAGGAGGGAGTAAGGAAGTACAGATGGAGATTAAATAACTACCGTGTTGTATTATTGGAGTAGGATTTGTTGTTGGTGCTGTTTGGTTCATCGTTGCCTCGGTGCTTTTTCTCATTGTTGGTGTTGATGATGTTGTTGCAGCTCTTCTAATGTCCTCATCTAGAAATATTAAAAGAGAAGAAGAGACAGACAGACAGTGTGATTAGTACAATATAGTTTAATATTTGATGTTGGTTTGAAACTCAGACGTTTGTGAACACACTGACTGAGATGAACTGAATAAGAGAATATCTGCAGTCTGACTTTCATACTTTATATTTCAAAAGAGGAAAGAGAGATATTAACCCTCCTGTTGTCCTCTGGTTAAGGAAGGAAGGGAAGAAGGAAGGGAGGAAAGGAAGGATGGGGGAAAGCAAGGGAGGAAGGAAAGGAAGGATGGAGGAAATAAGGAAGGTAGGAGGGACTGAGGAAATATGGAAGGAGGGAGGGGGAAAAGGAATGGAGGAGGAAGGAAAGGAAGGAAGAAAGGAAGGAAAGAAGGAGGGAGGGAAGAAAGAAGGAAGGGAGGAAGGAAGGAATGAAGGAGGGAGGGAGGAAGGAAGGACAGAAGGAATGGAGGAAATAAGAAAGGAGGGAGGAAGAAAGGAATGGAGGAGGAAGGAAAGGAAGGAAGAAAGGAAGGAAAGAAGGTGAGAGGGAAGAAAGAAGGAAGGGAGGAAGGAAAGGAAGGAAGGAAAGAAGGAGGGAGGGAGGAAGGAAGGACAGAAGGAAGGGAGGAAATAAGAAAGGATGGAGGGAGAAAGGAATGGAGGAGGAAGGAAAGGAAGGAAAGAAGGTGAGAGGGAAGAAAGAAGGAAGGGAGGAAGGAAAGGAAGGAAGGAGAGAAGGAGGGAGGGAGGGAAGAAGGACAGAAGGAAGGTTAAATAACTACCGTGTTGTATTATTGGAGTAGGATTTGTTGTTGGTGCTGTTTGGTTCATCGTTGCCTCGGTGCTTTTTCTCATTGTTGGTGTTGATGATGTTGTTGCAGCTCTTCTAATGTCGTCATCTAGAAATATTAAAAGAGAAGAAGAGACAGACAGACAGTGTGTTATATTTTCATACAGATACTGCTTTTATTTTCTTTTTTGATATGTTCCTATTTGCGTTGATGCTTTTAGTTTCATTATTTCTTGTTTCCTCACCTGGATGAATAAAATCTAAAAAAAACCAACACGAAAAATACTCCATAATTATTATTCACACACAAAAAATAAAAAAATGAAATGAGGGAGTTTCCTCACCTGAAGATGGAGGGACGAAGGGAAACAGATGCACGTTTCCATAGTGACCTGTCACTTTACACTTGAATAACTCAGAATACTTTGACGGCTCAGTAAGACGAGAAGTTATAAACTCCACAGTAGCAGAACAAGAAGACTGTGTCTTCTTCATTTGCTTCACATCCTGATCATTACCCTCATACACCCACTGCACTGTGTGTGGACACGGTCCATATGCCGACACAAAGCAGCTTAACTTCACCTCATCAGAGTCCTTATGTTCAGTCACTGGTGAAGATGGAGATATTGTGAGAGAAAGACAACAAGAGTAAAATGAACTTCATCACTGTAATCATAATTATTGTAATGTTTCAGTATATTGTTCTAACAAGACAGTTTGATCTGAAAACATTATGATGTAAATACTCACTGCTAATAACAGACAGATAAACCTCATTGTATTGATATCTGTCGTACTGTCTGCAGTAGTAATGACCACCATCCTCAGCTGTGATCTTCTTTATAACCAGAGAACAGTTCGCTGTAAGACTCAGTCTGTCTGATTTAACTTTGGCATCTTCACCAATCTGCCCACGTTTAATCAGATCTACTGTGTTTGTTGAATCCCTGAAGCTCCAGTCAGTCCTGTCACATTCATCCTGATGAGTCCTCATAATTCTACAGGACAAAGTGACTTCATCTCCATCTCTGACAGTGATGTCGAGGTCAGGTCGTCCAGTTATTGCTGTTGAGAATTTAAGAGAGAAATAGAAATGTTGAATATAATTGATTACATGATGCATCACGATGCGGACGTGGACGAGTCTGCATCGATTAACAAAAGTCAAGAATCGATTATTTAAACGTTAGTAAATAACTTGATGTTGACGGACGACAAAGGTGTTTTAAACAAGTGCAGCAGTTTGGCGCCATGTTTGGATTTCTTGTTGATCTGACCAAACTGCTTGAAATGGAGAAGACTGACCTGCAAAGACAGTGCACAAGACTGAGTGATGCTCTGAGCACGTCCGAATCTCAGGAGGAGTTGAGGATACTTTGAGAGATAATCCCAAAGGAAACAACTACAGCACTTAAAACACGTTGTTACCTCAAAGAGATTGAAGGAACTTTCCCTAACTGTGAGATTGAGCTCAGGATCCTATTGACTTTTCCAGTAACGGTGGCATCAGGCGAGCGAAGCTTTTCAAAGTTGAAACCAATAAAAAACTATTTGTGCACCTCCATGTCACAGGACAGGCTGTGCAGGCTTGCCCTGCTCTCTATTGAAAAGGACATTGCATCCAAACTGGATTATAAAGATCTTATTGCTGAGTTTGCAGCTAAGAAGGCAAAGAAAGTGACTCTGTCATCATCAGTTTCTGCACAATTTACACATCTCATTAGTTAGAGTCACAGTGCAGTAAATAATGAGTTGTGTGTAGTTGTAATGAAAAACGTATATTCTGAATGAAAAGTGTCCTAACCTGTTTAAAATGTCAAGATGCCAAAAATAAAGTGACTGAGCTGACTTGATGTGAATAAAAAGCAGAAAGTCATCTGAGACTATGTGTATGATGATGCTGTATTATTCTACTTGATAAAAACGTATTGCAGCAGGATTATGCGTGCAGCAGAACTAGAATAGCTGTGTCCCTGTGACTGTTACTCATAAGCAATTGCACATCCATGTCAAAAAGCAGGGCCTCTGAAATGACAATATGACTGTAGTGTGAATGTTCAAAACAGTTTATTTGACTGTCTCAGTAAAATAAAGGTTATTAAATAAGAGTTATGTATCTTACCTGTAAACTGAAGCCCCAGAATCAGAAATAAAAACATTTTAATCCATCTGAGTTCAACCATCGTGCTACTTTGTTTTTTCTCTCTCTCTTCTTCACTTTCAGTTCTCAAAGTGCAGAAATAGATTAAATCTACTTCCTGTAATGAGCAAAGTGTCTCCTCCTCTTTGTGGCTTCAATGTTTCCTCACTTGTAAATTAACACATTTTTAGTCGGAGCTTATTCACTTTAAATTTTAACGGTTTTGTATTTTACGTGAAAGCTAACACTCACATCTACAGTATCTTATATAATCTCCTATATCTATATCAGATATTATATTATAATCAGCAAAGAGTAAATACATGAAGGATTAGATAGTGTAGTAGTTGAGGCTGAATGTGTCGACCCAATCACCACCAAAACCACAACACACTTCCTCTCCACTGCTGCATGTCAAAGTACTTCCTGTTTTCTCACATCTTGTGCACAGGACATGTATTTACATTTATTGATTTCCTTCTAAAAAAGGACATTTTCTGTAGCATCCCATTATTGGTTAAGACACATATCACATGACTGCAACATTTGACAAAGATCCTGTGAAACTGGGATGTAATCATGGATCACAAGGTAAAGAAATATGTTTCTGCATTCAGAGCAGCCATATTAAACTATATTAAGATTCAACAAGTGCACACTGTGTTCGGTACCAGGGTGTTTGTGACAATGACGTGTTTGACCTCCTAATAATGAAAAGAGAAAGTTGAACGTGTGAAGATGGATGCTCTGTACAGTAGTTTGTGTTGTAGAGACATTCAGTCTGTTTTGTTCTGTTTTCTGTCAGGTGTTGAATTCACTGTAAGTTGACAGAGTTCATCCCAATTTCATCCAAACAGTCAAAAACATTTTTGATTAGTAATAACAGAAGCTACAGACATGATACCATGACGCATTTCTGTCAATGACGTGTTTGACTTTGTGAAAGGAAGAAGACGAGAACTGAGGAAGTTGAACTTGTGAAGATTGTTAGTTAAGATAAATGTTTGCAGCAATGCAACTCTTCTTTTCTGTATATAGTGTTTATTAGAAAACAGACAGGATTCATGGTGATGTTTGACAGCACACATGAACAGTCAAACTTTGATGCAACATGGTGATGCTGTAGCGGCTGGAAGGAACAGATGACATGATGTTTTAGTGGTTTCACACCTTTTAGTTCCTCGTTTTATCTTTGCAGTTAATCTTCTGAGAAATGAGAGATGTGTGAAGTGTGTTTTAGTGAGAACATGGAAACAACATCAGCATGACACTGTTAGGACATGAATAATTACAAAAAACATTCAAATTAAATGGTAAACATTTCTTTATTTGTATATAATATCATTAAGAGCTATAATAAAGAAAAGACTGCTGAATGCAGGAAGACTCATTTGAACCAAACACATGTTTGTTTTGAGGCACTTAAAGGATCATTCTGCTGATTTTCTACATTTTGTGACAACAGGTGGCTGGTGGACCAAGAAGGCAGACACTGAGTAAACCCACAATACGGGCATTATTGAATCCACAGGGGAGTTTAGGGGCTGGAGAGCAGGAGAGGGAGGGAGAGGGAGCTGGAGGACACAGAGGGTTGTCAAAGACGGGTTTTAATTTGGAAACGAGAAACACTGGATGCACCTTGAGGGAAGACGGAGCTTCAGTTTCACTGCAACAGGGTTAACTATAGAATGAATCTCGAATGGTCCCAGGTAGCGAGGAGACAGTTTCCTTGACTTTCCTTGGTAGTTGCGGGGGTGCGGCGCCGATCTGCCAATTGACGGTTCCTCATCACAGAACGGAGCAGAGCAGAGCGAGCCTTCCTCCAAACCCTGCGGCAGCAGCAAAGATGGTGTTGAATGGACGGGACCACAATCTCCGCCTCCTGGACTGGGAAAAGAGGTGGCAAATACCCCAGGGCACACTCAAATGGAGTCATGCCTGTTGCTGAACTGGAGAGGGAGTTGTGGGCGTACTCGATCCATGCCGGATGGATGTTCCAAGACGCCGGGTTCTGGGCCGCCACACAGCACAGGGCCGCTTCCAGATCCTGGTTTGCTCGCTCTGCCTGCCTGTTCAACTAGGGGTGAAACCCGGAGGACAAGCTGACCGACGCCCCCAAGGCTGAACAAAAGGCTCTCCAAACTTGAGACGTGAACTGGGGCCCCCGGTCTGAGACAATGTCCGCTGGGATCCCGTGGAGTCTGAAAACCTGTGTTACCTGAAGATCCGCTGTCTCCCGAGCAGAGGGAAGCTTTGGCAGGGCGACAAAGTGGACAGACTTGGAAAAACGATCCACAATGGTAAGTATTACAGTATTACCTTGCGATGGAGGTAGCCCGGTAACAAAATCCACTGCAATGTGGGACCAGGGGCGACTGGGGATCGGCAAGGGATAGAAGAGACCCGCAGGAAGCCTGTGGGATGATTTGCCACGGGCACACACCTGGCAGGCGGCAACAAAGGTGCGTGTGTCTGCGTCCATGGACCGCCACCAGAAGTGACGCTGAAGGAGCTGCAAGGTTCTGTTGGCCCCTGGATGACAGGCAAAATGTGAACAATGACCCCACTGCAGGACTTCTGACCTCACTGCATCAGGCACAAAGCGTCACAAAGCGATTCAGTCCACTGAATCGGTTCTTGCTTTTGACCAGCAAAGAGTTGGTGCTTGCTCTGGCTCCGTTCTGAGGCTCGGGGCTGGAGCTTTGGCGGTGGAAAAGCAAAGAACCGGTGCTTAGTCAGGCTCTGGCTCCGAACCAGCACCAGCTCGGTGGAAAAGGGGTATGAGACTGAAGTAGGAGGAGCAGCTATGGAAGCCTAATAATGCCAAAAGTAAAATGATTCACACTAACAAATTATAACACAATTTATATGTTGTTCTACTTTATTTATGTGATACAGGATTTGTGCAATTTTCTTTTAATTCTGTGTTTTTTATTAGCGATATGATATAATTTATGATAATTGGATTCTTTATTTAATTGATATTTATATATTAGAATTGTTTCTACTCTTTATAATTTACTTTTTAGTATTTGTGATTGTAACTTTTGTATTTATGGTTGTTATTTCCATAAATACCAAAATCATCCATCTATAAAATATAGGGAAACCTTTTACAGTGCGGCATACTGCATATGATAATTATATATTTAGAAAGTAGAACATTACAAGATGATTAGTTAAAACATTTCAATTCAATTTCCATTTTGTGAATTTCAAATAAACGAACAGTCATGTATTTCCTGATTGAACTTTTCTTAGAAATAGTGTTGAAATCTGGTCTCGGTCTCGTGAGCTGAGTGTATCGTCACACCCCTACTAAATACTAGATTTTATATTTGAAAGATATTAACACTGGTGGTTGTTGTTGTCAGTATTCCTGCTTTAACACACAGAGTCATTAGAGGTGAGAAAGATTCTTCAGAGACTTTCTGGAGTAAAATAAAAACAAAGAGATTATTCTCCTCACAGACGGAGGAAACTTCTTAAAAACATGCAAGGACACTTCTCAAGGTGAGGGACTGTCCGCGAGAAGAATTTCATTAAACCACAAAAAAAAAAAAAAAAGAAAAGAAAAAGCAATTACAATGTGAGTGTAGGTAGCACAATGTTTTCACTGGCTGCTGCTGAGGTCACACATCAACGCTGTGACCCGTCATGCTCATTACTGTCCAGCAGGGGAGTTTCTGTCGCTGTCACATGACAACTTCTGAATGGAATGATTGGGAGATGGAGGAGGAGGAGTAGATATATTAAATAAACCACACAGGGAACAAGAGGTGAGTCACTGTTGCTCCTTTCATGCAAATACAAAAACTACTGCAGCAGACAGAACACACACTCAACTGAATTTGAAAGTCAAGATTTAAATCAGGGGTGTCGAAGTCGTTTTAGCTCAGGAGCCACATACAGTCCAGTCTGATAAAACCATTGTATAATAACCTATAAATAATACATATTATAACTAGTGTTGTTCCGATACCATTTTTTGGCCGCCGATACCGATACCGATACCCGGCTGTGCATTATCGGCCGATACCGATACCATACCGATACCACGCCGTTTGCATTGCATATAGCTTTTTTTTCTTCTATACTAAAGAACTGCATACTCACTTGGATGTAAAATCATTGCTATCATGGCTTGGTCAGGCTGCTGCTTAAAAACCTTTGTGAAACAGGAAAAAGACTAATACAGAGTGAATCCAGTAGAACTTTTTTATTGCCTACCTGGTATGGCAACACATTGACAACAATTGAATAAACCCTTCTAAAACCTGAGAGTTTTGGCTCTCAAAAGGCCAAAATAGTGCAATATTCATGAAATTACAACATGTATAATAGTAGTGCAACAAGAACAAAATTACATTAAAATAAGAAATTATTATAAACTATGAGGATCAATAGAAACATTAATAATAATATAATAAACTATGAGGATCAATAGAAACATTAATAACAATATAATAAACTATGAGGATCAATAGAAACATTAATAACAATATAATAAACTATGAGGATCAATAGAAACATTAACAATATAATAAACTGAGGATCAATAGAAACATTAATAATATAATAATAATATAACAATAATAATAATAATAATAATATAATAAACTATGATGATCAATAGAAACATTAATAATATAATAATAATAATAATAATAAACTATGAGGATCAATAGAAACATTAATAATATAAAACAAGAACTAATATACATATGAGGTATCTTTGAGAGATAGCATGGCATTAAGGCCTATCTGAGGTAAGAACAAATCAGATTAATCAGAACTGCCATAAGAAATTGTGCGCTCCTCTAAGTGCAGCCAGAATTTGGTAAAATAAATAAAAGGCCATTTTAAATGTTAGTGTCCTATCACAACAAGTTCCAACTGCAAAATCCAAACTGAAAACACTAAAACAAACAGTGGCAAAATAGTTAACATTAGTGACCTGTCACATAACACCTAGTAGTGTTTACTCAGTCCTCTTGAGGATTCAAATCTTTGGGGTTCAAGTTCAAGTACATTGGCAGATTTTTCTTTAAGAAGATGAGTGTTTCTACTTTATCTCCCAACAGCCTATTCCTCTTCTCATCAAGTATGTTGGAAGCTGTGCTGAAAAGCCTCTCACTATCTACGCTGGTGGAGGGAGCGCAGAGAAACTTAGCAGCAGTAGCAGCCAGGGAGGGGAAGCGTTCTTTATTCTTTCCCCAGTACTCAAATGGGCTCTCCGTGCGGTGGATTGTTTTCTCAGCCAGATATGTCTCTATCTGTACCTGTGCTGCTGTGCTGCTGGCCCCACCTTGTTCAGCATCATACTCTTGCAGGACTTCCTCATACAGCCCCTTAAAGCAGCTACTTGTGTTGGGCTCTGCTTCCATCCGTGGGGCCTTACTGGCTGGGTCTGCTGCCTCAGTGGTGGTTGCCTGCAGTGATGACTCCTCATTTTTCTCCACCTCTTGGGTCAGTGCACTTTTTGCAAGTTTGCTGCTTTCTGCACTTGTGAAGTATCTGCAGTAACATAGTAAACAGAATACATGTGTTGAATAAACAGCCCATTTTCAGAGACATGGGCTAGTTAATCACATGAATGTGCATTAATAATAATATGTGCATTTGTAATAAAGCAATGTGCAACATTTGGATATCTAAAATATTATATTCTGGGAATCTACTTCATATAATTCAAGAAGACTTCAATTCAAGAGCCAACTCTAAGCGGTTGTTGTGATTGCAAATGTCGCACACACAGTGACGTCATTAAGCAGAGTCACAGTACAGTCCACAGGCTACAGAGGCTAGCATAACATAGTCGTTAGCTCATATGCTATTGTTTTTAGCTCTGCATTTACTTACACACTAACACAAAATGTTTAACTTTACACTAAAGAGCACACAATTAAACATACCTGTCTTTGTAACGCGGGTCTAATATGGTTGCAACAGCGTACAAGGGCTCCTCCTCAACGGTCTGGAATCTTCTGTCCACAGCTGATATAAGTGTCGCTTTCATTGCTTTTATCCCGCTGTCCTCCGTGGTCTCTCTGGCCAACAGTCGCTTCAGTACCACGACCGAAGCGATTACCTCTGAGGCAGTGGAGGTGGCAAAGCTGATCTGCTTTGTGATCTCCTCAAATGGAGCCAGGAGTGTGTTTACTTTCTCCAGCAAGGTCCAGTCGTTTGCAGTCAGGGTCGCTGGGAGCTGGTGGTCAGCTACGTAGACAGAGATAGCACTCTTTTGCTCCAGCAGGCTTGCTGTCATATAGAAAGTGCTATTCCAGCGGGTGGGAACGTCTTGTATTAGTCGTTTGACTGGCATTCCCAGTCCCATCTGGACGGTTTCCAGCCGTGATGTGGCCAGTGGGGAATGCTTAAAGTGCGCGATGATCTTTCTCCCACTCGCCAGCGCGTCACCTACACTCCGCTGGGACAGCAATCCCTCGTGCACCACGAGCTGGATCAAGTGGGAAAAACATCCCAAGCTCGACACCCCCAGGTCCCTCATTGCCTTATTCATGTTACTGGCGTTGTCACGAAGAATGGCATGGACCTTCAATAATAATAATAATACATTAAAATCTGTATTTTGTGCGGTGCCTTTGAAACAGACAAGTGAAAAAACTAGAGAAAATAGTAAATTATAGACAAGAGTAGACTTACGTTACCTTTGACTTGGGGATGTCCCAGTTAAGCAGCATCTTTTCTATTGCTCCTGCAATTGCCTCACCGGTGTGGGGTCCCTTGAACTCATGTGCATGCAGCACCACGTTTTCCAAATTGAAAGTTTCTGTGTCCACCCAGTGAGCTGTTAAACTAAGCAGGGAAAGTGGGGAGACATGGCTGCTCCAGATGTCAGTGGAAAAGCTTATGGCCTTCGCCTTTTCTAGCTTCCTTAAAACATGCTCCGTGACTTTCTTTTTGAGTGCAGGGACAGTCGTCTCCGTGATGTATTTGCGACCTGGGACCTTGTATTTTGGTACTGCGTGAGCCATAAAAAGCCGGAATCCCACGTTGTCAACAAAGGAGAGGGGCAGGTTACAGAGCACCGTCATTTCCGTAATTTTCTCGGACATCTGTCTTGCTGCTTCACTCTTCTCGTCCCACTGCTCCTTCCTCCGAAATGAACTGACCAGGGTTTGTTGTTGTGGTCCATCCCCCTTTCTCTTGCTAGCAGTTGCCGCCGCCTCAAACTCTTTGTGTTCGTTCACATGTTTCGTCTTCAAATGCTTTATAAGGTTGGAGGTATTGAAACTGGTCGTTTTAATTCCATCTCTCGCTACTTTCAGACCGCAAACTTTGCATGTAGCTACTGTACTAGCTGGATTTTCAACAATGAAATACTTCCAAACCGCCGACATTTTCTTTGTTTCTTTGTTTTTCCTCCCGCCATTGGTTAAAAGCAGCTATTGGCCCGCTCCCATTGGCCCGGAGCGGGCCAATAGCGATAGCTGCTTGGCACGGCATGCACTGATCACGTGTGATCACACAACACCGAGTGCAGTGAATGTCAGGCGAGAGAGAGACACAAGGCGCTGCGTTCAAAGTTTCATACTAGTCTGGGTAAATGGTATCGGTGCCTTATTTGTTAGTAGTCACAGATACCGATACCAGCATTTTAGTGCCGTATCGGGGCCGCGTCCGATACTAGTATCGGTATCGGAACAACACTAATTATAACTTTACTGATAAAAAATGTGTCTAAGCCCACTGAGGAAAAACCTGTCCTTCAAATCTGAATCTCATTGCGAGTCAATTATCTCAAGTTGAAGATCAGAAGCTTTGACTGTGAATGGTGAGATAATAAGTGGTGCATCTTATTTAAGGATGGGTCATTAAAACTGAATAACCAAGTAATCGTTCATGGGGTCTAAGCAGTATTTATAACCCAACAAAAGTGGGGAAAGTGACTTGAGAATTTGAACCTTTTGAAGTGAAGTTAAGCTCATGCACATCACTAATCTTTTGTAAATCTGAAATTACTTTTCTGTAATTTTGGGCCAGATTGGACCCTTCGGTGGGCCGGTTCTCGCCCGCAAACCATGTGTTTGACAATTATATAATTCATTTTAAACTAGGGCTGTCAGCGTTAATGCGTTAATCGCGATTAGATTAATGCAATCCATAACACGTTAATTTTTTTTGATCGCATTTTAATGTGTCAAGCCTTTTTGTCCCTTCTCCTCCCCCGTAGACGGCTCCTCTAGCTGTAGCGCTATGCTTTGAAGTGGCCTCCTGCAGTAAACCTACCGCGCTGATGGAAAGTAAGAGAGCTACTGGACTTTTGAACCGCTTGTTGCTGTCCAACCTTCCTTCCTTTCCTCCCCATTCCTTCCTCCCTCCCTCCCTACTTCCTTCATCCCTTCTTTCCTGTCCTTCTTTCCTTCCTTCCCCTTCCTTCTTTCCATCTGTCCTTCCTGCCTTCGTCCTACCTTCCTTCTTTTTTCTGTCCTTCCTCTTTTCCTTTCTCCCTTCCTCCTTCCTTTTCCCCCCCTCTGTCCTACCTTCCTTCCTTTCCTTCTTTCCTTTTCTCCCTCTCTACGTCCTTCCTTCCTCCCTACCTCCTTCTTTCCCTCCTTTCCTTCCCTCCTTCCTTCCTCCCCTCTTTCCTTCCTCTCTTCCTTCCTTCCTCCCCTCTTTCCTTCCTCTCTTCCTTCCTTCCTTCCTTCTTCCTCCCTCCTTTCCTTCCTTCCTTTCCTCTCCCTTCCTTCATCCCTTCTGTCCTGTCCTTCTTTCCTTCCTTCCCCTTCCTTCTTTCCATCTGTCCTCCCTGCCTTTGTCCTACCTTCCTCCGTCCTTCCTACCTTCCTTTCTTCTTCTGTCCTTCCTCTTTTCCCTTCTCCCTCCCTTTCCCTCCCTGTCTCCTTCTTTCCCTCCTTTCCCTCCCTCCTTCCTTCCTTCCTTCCTTCCTCTCTCCTTTCCTGCCTTCTTCCTCCCTTCCTTCCTTCCACCCTTCCTTGACCCGAGGACAAAAGGAGGATTAATCACAGCTACTTTAAAAGGACTGTGGTACAAATCCTGTTACTAAAGCCAGATTGATCATATCTGATAAAGCCCATAAACACAACCTGAAAGTAACGATCTTTACTGTCTTCTCATCAGCTGGCTGCAGATTGTCATGCTCAGCACACAGCGATTGGAAATGTCAGATATTAGTAGACGGCAAAGACTCCTGAGCTGTCTCTTTATAGACAAGTTGATGCAGTGAGATTCATTGAGCAATTTATGATTGCAATTGTAGGCAGTGTACGACAAGGCAATCCAATCCAGGTCTGTTGTTATTGCCTTACACGGCTGGCTGATTGTATATTTTGCAGACGTGGCCACAAACTCCAAATATATACACCCAGCACACATCCACACATCCACACTGCAGAGATGTTGGAGGCAGTTAAATTGATTCGCTCTGGCAAATCATTTACTTATTTATTTATTTATTTATTTATTTGGATATTTGACTCAGAGTTTGTAGCTGTGGAGGATTTGTCTGCTCTCTGTGGCGGTGGTCTATATAAAAGCCCCTTCAAGCCCCTCAAGGTTGCCGCCACCCTCACAGATCATTTGTGACAACTGTGATGAAACGCCGCTGATCTCTGTGAGGTTTGACTTTAACATAAAACGACTGCAGCTCTCCTTTTTTTTCTTTTTTTTTTTTTTTTTTTTTACCTTCACTGGGCGAATTTGACCATCGAGCCACAGAAAAAGCCTTTGATGGAGGGAAAGTGTGAGACGAGCTGTCCAGGTATATTTAACTCCCGTTTGAGGCTAAACTACAAAAAGCAAACTAAACTGCTCGAAACCAAAACCTGACTGATATTGACCAACAGATATATCGGTATCAGCTTCCTTCCTCCTTTCCTTCCTTCCTCCCTTCCTTCTCTCCTTCCTTCCTCCTTCCTTTCCTTCCTTCCTTCCTCCCTCCCTACTCCTTTCTTTCCTTCCTTCCTCCCTCCTTTCCTTCCTCCCTCCCCACTCCTTTCCTTCCTTCCTTCCTTCCTCCCTCCCTACTCCTTTCTTTCCTTCCTTCCTCCCTCCCTACTCCTTTCTTTCTTTCTTTCTTTCTTTCTTTCTTTCTTTCTTTCTTTCCTTCCTTCCTTCTCTCCTTCCTTCCTTCCTTCCTTCTCTCCTTCCTTCCTTCCCTTCTTTCCTCCCTCCCTCCTTACTCCTTTCTTTCCTTCCTTTCTTCCTTCTTTCCTTCCTTTTCTCCTTCCTTCCTTCCTCTTTTCCTCCTTTCCTTCCTCCCTCCCTACTCCTTTCTTTCTTTCCTTCCTTCCTTCCTTCCTCCCTCCCTACTCCTTTCTTTCTTTACTTCATTCCTTCCTTCCTCCTTTCCTTCCTCCTTTTCCTCCTTCCTTCCTTGACCTGAGGACAACAGGAGGGTTAAAAGCAGCATCAGGTTTGTTAAAATGTACATTTAGTATTTTTGTTGGTTTTATAGATAAATTCAGACTGAACTCCGCAGCAAGACATCATGGACGTTACGCCCAGTTCAATCTAATCAATATATTAAAAAAAGATCAATAAGAGTCAAGGAAGGAAGGGTGGAAGAGGAAGGAAAGGAGGAAGGAAGGACATAAGGAAGGAAGGAAGGAAGGAAGGGAGGACGACACGAAGGTTATAGATAAATTCAGACTGAACTCTGTAACAAGACATCATGGAGGTTACGCCCAGTTCAATATAATCAATATATTAAAAAAAGATCAATAAGAGAGTCGAGGAAGGAAGGGTGGAAGAGGAAGGAAAGGAGGAAAGAAGGAAGGAAGGAAGGAAGGACATAAGGAAGGAAGGAAGGCAGGGAGGGAGGATGACACGAAGGTTATAGATAAATTCAGACTGAACTCCGCAGCAAGACATCATGGACGTTACGCCCAGTTCAATATAATCAATATATTAAAAAAAGATCAATAAGAGAGTCAAGGAAGGAAAGGTGGAAGAGGAAGGAATGGAGGGAGGAAGGAAGGAAGGAAGGAAGGAAAGGAGGACGACACAAAGGTTATAGATAAATTCAGACTGAACTCCGCAGCAAGACATCATGGAGGTTACGCCCAGTTCAATATAATCAATATATTAAAAAAAGATCAATAAGAGAGTCAAGGAAGGAAGGGTGGAAGACGAAGGAAAGGAGGAAGGAAGGACATAAGGAAGGACATAAGGAAGGAATGAAGGAAAGAAGGACGACACGAAGGTTATAGATAAATTCAGACTGAACTCCGCAGCAAGACATCATGGAGGTTACGCCCAGTTCAATATAATCAATATATTAAAAAAAAGATCAATAAGAGAAAACTGGATCAATGTGTAATTAAGGTTTTATTGTTTTAATAATTGTTTTATAAATGGATGAATACAGAAAAAGAACTTAAACAGATCTTAAAAAGCATCTTTTATGAGTCAGTATGAACAAGAGGAACGTTGGTCAGTGATTATAAGAGTTGGTGAGATGATGAATTCATAAATCAGTTAAACTAGATTTAAAAGCAGCATCAGGTTAAAATAATGTTAATATTTAGAACAATAGTATTCCATTAGCTTTATTTAATATAAAAGTTATAATGTAAGATCATGCCAAACTAGTTGATATGGTGTTTTATTGACTACATTTTTGCCATAATCCTTGAATATGTTCTCCTTCCTTCCTTCCTTCCTTCCTTCCTTCCTTCCAATATTCCTCCTTCCTTCCCTCCCTCCCTTCCTTCCTTCCAAAGTTGTTATGGTTACACCACTTAGACATTTTTACCATAATCCTGTAATATATTCTCTCAAAATGGATTAAAAGCAGAAATTTGATGCTGGGTCCACAAAAAAAGAATGTGTGAAGTTATTCATACGTTTATTTTCTGTACATTATTATCCAATATATTGATATCAATATTATTTTTGCTCTTTAATATCGGTATCAGTCGGCCCTACTCGAGACACGACTTCATTCATTAAATGGATTATTCGTCCATCGTCTTTCAATGTTTTGTCGATATTCTTTTATGTGCAACAGCAGAACAGACCTGATAATATTAACTCCATCTGACAGTGTTGACTAATAAACTCAATGTCCCGTAACATGCGTCCATAAATCTCTTCATGCACTCAGTATCACAGGAACAATGACTGATTTATTGATGTAGCTCTGCTCATATTTATGGCTTCACTGACAGTCGCTGTTTTATTTGCCACATTTATAAATTCTGCGCCTCTTAAATCTCTTTATCCTCTGAGATCTTTCCTGCAGGTTTAAGCTTCCTGTCGTCCTCCCGGGTCAAATTGACCCCCGTCTGTTTTGACTCTTCCTTCCTTCCTTCCTTCCTTCCTTCCTCTTTTCCTTTCTCCCTCCTCCCCTTCTTCCTTCCTTGCTCCCTCTTTCTTTCCTTCCCTCCTTCTTTCTTCTGTCCTTCTTCTTTTCCTTTCTCCCTCCCTACTTCCTTTTTTCTCCCGCTGTCCAACCTTCCTTCCTTTCCTCCCCCCTTCCTTTCTCCCTCCCTACTTCCTTCCTCCCTTCTTTCCTGTCCTTCTTTCTTTCCATCTGTCCTTCCTGCCTTCGTCCTACCTTCCTCCGTCCTTCCTTCTTTCTTATGTCCTTCTTCTTTTCCTTTCTCCCTCCCTCCTTCCTTTTTCCTCCCTCTGTCCTACCTTCTTTCCTCTTTTCCTTTCTCCCTCCTCCCCTTCTTCCTTCCTTGCTCCCTCCCTCCCTCCTTCTTCTTTTCCTTTCTCCCTCCCTACTTCCTTTTTTCCTCCCGCTGTCCAACCTTCCTTCCTTTCATCCCCCCTTCCTTCCTCCCTCCCTACTTCCTGCCTCCCTTCTTTCCTGTCCTTCTTTCTTTCCATCTGTCCTTCTTCTTTTCCTTTCTCCCTTCCTCCTTCCTTTTTTCCTCCCTCTGTCCTACCTTCCTTCCTCTTTTCCTTTTTCCCTCCCTCCTTCCTTTTTTCCTCCCTCTGTCCTACCTTCCTTCCTTTCCTTCTTTCCTTCCCTCCCTCTCTACTTCCTTCCTTCCTCTCTACCTCCTTCTTTCCCTTCTTTCCTTCCCTCCATATTTATGGCTTCACTGACAGTTGCTGTTTTATTTGCCACATTTATAAATTCTGCGCCTCTCTTAAATCTCTTTATCCTCTGAGATCTTTCCTGCAGCCTCTGGGCTTTATTTTATTATTTTATTATTTTATTTTTTTATTATTATTATCACACTCAACAATCTCTGAATCTTCAATGCGTGAATGTCTTTTTATATCTTTGTTCGTTCTCCGGTTGAAAGCCAACCTCTGTTCCTCAGTGTTCAGAGAGTTGCACACAAAGCGGCTCATTGTTCTGCTGGAAGTAAAATATTCTGCTTTTATAAAATCAGTGACGTGTATTGTTGTTGTGCTGTTGACGAGCGCCTCGGTTTGTAAATGATGGGATTTTTTTGTGAGTTATTAGGCGCCTTATCACTCATGTCACACAGCATTATTATGGGCTTCTGCTGTTCTTTTATTCTGCTTTGTATTTGCCATGTAGAGCTGTAATGGTTAGTTGATTCATTTATTAGTTGATTGAAATGAATCTGCAACTATTTTAAGCCAACATTCCCAAAATGTGTTTGTTTCAGCCCCTAAAATGTGACCATTTAATCCTTTTCTTTCTGATACATGATAATAAGCTGATTATCTTTGTGTTTAAGGTGTGACGTTCAAGTCTTCACACTGTAGCTCCCAATGCAGGTGTAATTAAATGGGATATTGTTGTATTGTCCTTTCCCTTCTGCAAATCCAGCTGTGAAATATATATTTGAATGAAAAATAGCTTTTGTAATTGTTGTGTGTTGTGTGTGTATACATTTCAGTGGTGTAGCAGTGAAATAAATCATACATAATTATAGAAACGTGTGATGTTGACTAATGAAAAAGCTGAAGGATGTATGTGTGTCATGTACATGGATTTATTATAAGAAATGGATACAGACCAAACATGGCGCCCATTCAGTCTGATAAGAATAGCTTAATATTATTAATCCAACTCATAGACTGTATAGAAGAAATGGATGCAACATCCGTGACGTCACCCATTGGTTTGTGGACTGCTGCTCGGAAGCCAATAGTTTTGAATCTAGGCAGCGCCATCTTGAAAATTTCAGGTGCATGCTGGGATAAATAAAAACACGGATTCTACTTATATGTGCATGAGGCGGAGCCATGGGCAGAGCGGGGAGGTTGCTATGGTTGCGAGGGCTGGATCTGGAGGAGATTGGCCAATCAACCTGTCAATCAGGACATAGCCACGCCCTAATGCATACCCTGCTTTATCGTCACATATAAAATCAGGGGGGCCAAAATGTCACAAATGAACATCATACTGCATTGAAGAAGGCTTTAAACCAGCGATTGAGACCATAAACATATTTTGAAAACGTTTACTGAGGTTAGAAATCAAGTGAGAAGTTGGTGAATTCTCCATTGACTTGTATAGAGACGGTCGCCCCCTGGTGGCCTTTTGATAGAATGCAGCTCTAAGTTACTTCCTGGTTGGCCTCATTTCAGAGGACTGGAGCTCCCCACCTGGTCCCACTGCACATGCACAGTAGAGTTTCTCCCGCTCGGCCCACGGACTTTACATTGTGATGATGTTTCCTTGGCTCGTTGTGGTACTGTGTTGATAATCGTAAAGTGAACTCTGTTGCTCTACCAGATTTCAACCAAAACATACTTTTTAAACTTTTAAAGACCATGTAAAGTGACATTTTCTTCTAAACACACTAAATAGGTCATAAATGTATTTCTAAAAAAGGTGTAAAAAGCATTTCAACCATTTAGATTTGAATTGTGGAGCTAGGCTTCCCAAACTATGTTTCAAGATTTCTGTGTTCAGGATTTAGTGATTAGCATAAACCCACCCCTGCTGCTGTAGAGGTATAAATACATTCAGCACACACTACTACTACTACAGTCTACAGTTAGCCAGATTTTTACACAACTTTGAAGCCTAATTTCATATATTTGGCAATTTTAATTTTAATGATTCAAATTTGGCAGGGTGGTTAAGAACACACTTTTCTGTGGTATGTCAAACTCAGAACACATATTTATTCTTACTTTACACGGACTTTAAACGCTGCTAGCTGCCAGCTGTCGGCTTGCTGCTACATCGTACAACTAATACCAAACGGTTACCAAAGAGCTGCAGCGCCACCTGATGGAAAAGCCACTTCATAATAACAATACAGTGATTTATAATTCATGTAGAGACGTTTTGGGGTTGTTTGATCCCTTTCAGCTACACCACGCCGTAAACAACCAGAGTAAAGCGCATTTACATTTATTTCTTCCAAGAATGAAAAATGGGGCCGATGAAATGCAAGTGTGCATTTGATTAATCCCCCTTGCCTCTCCCTGTGTGTGTGTGTGTGTGTGTGTGTGTGTGTGTGTGTGTGTGTGTGTGATGGCAGCTTACAGCCTCCTGTCCTCCGGGAGCAGAGCGAGGAGGAAACTCTAACACAGTCTGACAGTCGTTGTAACCGCATTTTAATTAGATTATTCAACGACTATATTAATTCAGGAGCAAATCACTTTACTTACTTAGCATCAGACTGTCAGGCTGTGTTGTGGAAAGCCAGAACAGCATAATCAGTATTTAAGTGCCCTCAGATATTGGAATTGTATTAGTGAAAGTAAAAAAAAAGAAAAAAGAAAAACCCCAAAAAACAAATCCAGGCCAAGTGTTGTGCAGGCGGTGAGTCAGCGGTGAACCTCGGGGTCGTTCTGTGAATTTAAATGAGCTACAGAAAGATATTCAAGATTACTGACTGTACACTCACACACAGGACATTAATCTACACATGGGAGTAAGGAGCGGATTATGAAGTGGATTTAAGAAAGGAATAAAACATGGTATTGAATTCTGAGGTTGAGGTTTAAACTGTGTCTAGACCTTCAGGTGGTTTATTTATTTTTTCATTATTCCAATAGCATGACAAGAATCTAAGGATTTAATATAAAACCAACATTATAATCTGACTCTGTTAAATCTGAATAGTACACAAATAAGGATGGGGAATGATAAGATTTTAGTGATACTGATGCTATTATGGATTCTGCTTATCGGTCAGGTTGGCCTCCAGGTTTTCAGTGACGACGCAGCGTTTTTATTATCTCCACTGTTTATAAATTACATGCAGATCAATATATGAAACATTATATACCCAGCTGTGTTATTAATGTTATATATATATGTATATAATATTACATTTATTATGGTAAACTACTAATATTACGTTCATTACGGTATACTACTGATATTACATTCATTATGGTAAACTACTAATATTACACTCATTATGGTAAACTACTAATATTACATTAATTACGGTAATCTACTAATATTACATTATTTACGGTAAACTACTAATATTACATTAATTACGGTAAACTGCTAATATTACATTCATTTACGGTAAACTGCTAATATTACATTCATTACGGTAAACTACTAATATTACATTCATTACGGTAAACTACTAATATTACATTCATTATGGTAAACTACTAATATTACATTCAATACGGTAAACTACTAATATTA
This sequence comes from Scomber japonicus, assembly GCF_027409825.1. NCBI lineage: Eukaryota > Metazoa > Chordata > Actinopteri > Scombriformes > Scombridae > Scomber > Scomber japonicus. The sequence continues at coordinate 2,391,441 of NC_070594.1, read as the reverse complement.
CATTCATTACGGTAAACTGCTAATATTACATTCATTACGGTAAACTACTAATATTACATTCATTACGGTTAACTACTGATATTATATTCATTACGGTAAACTACTAATATTACACTCATTACGGTAAACTACTAATATTATATTCATTACGGTAAACTGCTAATATTACATTCATTACGGTAAATGTACTAAATGGACAGTGTGTATTTTGCGCAGTTTAAAGACACAAACCTCGGTGTGCTGCATTAGCTTTGCACACTTTTTTTTTCATGCAAACCTTTTTAGTAAATCAGGTCCTTTATGTATTCAAACAGGAGAAGCATCTTCATGAAAAAAGCAATCAAAACCAGAATAAATGGGGATGAGTGCAGCATGAGCACCATGTTAATCACAGTGTTTGGCAGCAGACCAAGTGGAAGCAGTGTGTCGGCTCTGCAGCTGCAAACCGCTCAGAAACCAGCAGCTCTGCAGGTTTCTGCTGTCCATTTAAATCTCCTCTGACCCGACACACACAAAGATTGATTTCACCTGACAGCTGGAAGTCCTTGACACTGTTGATCCTGAGCTCCACGTCAACCTTTGATTGACTCATCGGGCTCCTCCATCTTGTTCCTCACCATCTCTCTTATATCCTCCTCCTCCTCCTCCTCCTCCTCTTCAATCCTCTCAGATCAGCTCTAGTGTCCAGGGACTCGGACTCGGGCTTCATTGGGAATGCAGCAGCTGCTTCTTTCAACTTGATGTTCCAACAATGAGTTTTGTGAAGGTTGCGGCGAGGGCAGAACAATCAGGCGGTGTGTTTGCGATGGGGAAACATCCTCAAGTTTAGCCTTTGTAGATGAAGCCTTTAAAAGAGAGATCTCTGGAGGGAATTAACACTGCGCGATAGTGTTCTTGCATTTCAGTGCGGGTATTAACGCAGGAGGTTTTTGAATACTTTAGATTAACCTTCTCAACACTGGGCTGAGAAAGTTAAAGAGGCGAAGAAAGAGGAAGGAAGGTGATCATTTAGAGGAGAGGAGTGCAAACACTAAAGAAGAGAGGGGAATGACAGGCGATGATAGAGTTTGAAGGGGAAGTGATAAAACGGGGATTGAATGAGGGCATGAGAAGGAGGAGAAGGGAAGAAACGGCTGAGTGAAGAGGAGGAAAAAAAAGATAGAAGAAAGAGAGAAAGTGTGTGTGTGTGTGTGTGTGTGTGTGTGTGTTTCTGCTTGCAGGAGTTCAGTGGTTGGTCAGGACTTTCTTCGGAGCATTAGAGGATAATTAATCAAGGATTATTTTCCTTTCCTCCCCTTTAATACCGACGCATACGTTCCTACTTCTTCTTCATTATTTTCTCCTTTTGGTCCAAACTTCTCTTTAATACTTTTATCACTCATGGATGCACACATTATTAATTTTTGCCTTGATGCTTCTCTGCTCTTCCATATTTTCTACTTTCTATTAAAAGTCTTTTCACCTCCAGGTTAGACGCTATGTTGTCCACATTTCAAGGCCACTACCACAACCTCCTCCTCTTTCTTGAAAAGCTCTCGCTCCCTCCAGACTCAAAGCAACCAATACCAATATTTGTGAATTGTGTTACCTCTGTTGCCCCTACGGACTTTATTAGGGAAGCCTGGGCCAAGGATTTGAACTTGGAGATATCTGCAGAGTTTTTTGGGAGGAGGCAGGTTGATTCAGTTCAAGGTGATTCAAAGATTACATCTTTTAAAACCCACCAAACTGAATCGTAACTGTGTCTACAGAATGTGACCGGTGCTTTCAAAGACATTTGGTCTGATCACAGCCAGGTCATCTTGGGACGCTCCACTGAGAGTTTTGGGCTTTTTCACCATACAGTTCTAGCACGACTCAGCTCAACTCGGTTTTTTTAGACTGTATAGAAGAAATGGACGTAACATACGTGACGTCACCCCATGGTTTGTGGACTGCTGCTCTGAAGCCAATAGTTTCCAGGCGGGGAGTTCCAGTCCTCTGAAATGAGGCCAACGTGGAAGTAACTTAGAACTGCATTCTATCAAAAGGCCACCAGGGGGCGACCGTCTCTATACAAGTCAATGGGCTTTTCCACTATACAGTTCTCGACTCGACTTTTTTGCGTCACAACCATAGACTGTATAAAGGAAATGGACGTAACATCCGTGACGTCACCCATTGGTTTGTGGACTGCTGCTCGGAAGCCAATAGTTTCGAATCTAGGCAGCGCCATCTTGAAAATTTCAGGTGCATGCTGGGAAAAATAAAACACAGATTCTACTTATATGGGCATGAGGCGGGGCCATGGGAGGAGCGGGGAGGTTGCTATGGTTACGAGGGCTGGACCAGAACTGGCCCGCTGAGGGGAGCAATCCGGCCCACTTTCCTTCCTGTATTCTTTTCCTTCCTCCCTTCCTTTTTTCCTCTCTTCGTTCCTTCCATCTGTCCTTCCTTCCTTCCTTCCTTCCTTCTTTCTTCCATCGCTCCTTTCTTTCCTTCCTCTCTCCTTCCTTCCTCCCTACCTTCCTTTTTTCCTTTCCTCCCTACCTTCATTCTTTCCTTCCTCCCTTCTGTCCTTCCTTCATTTCTTCCTTCTGACCTCCCTTACTTCCTTCCTTCCATCTGTCTTTCCTACCTTTTTTCCCTCCTTCTTTTTGCCTGTCTTTCCTTCCTTCCCTTCTTATGTCCTTCCTTTCTTCCTTCTTTCCCTCTACCTTTTTAATGATCTGGCCAACATGAGATCAAATTGGTCTGTAAGTGGCCCTTGAATGAAAATGAGTTTGACACTTCTGACTTATATAGATAGTATATGTATAAAAAATATAAATATTAAGTACTGAAACTAAAAGGAAGGTGAAACACACAAGACATCAACATGCTGCCGTCATTATTGCGCAACATCGATACAAAATCAGGTTTTCATAGCATTTACAACAGTTCTGGCTTTTGCATAAACTGAGGATGCTTTGGGCTTTTTAGAGGCAGCGTAATATAAAACGTCCTTTCATGCACAAGTGTTTCAGTCCTTTTTAATTGTCCTGACTTCATCCTCTCCCTTGCTGTGTATTATATTTGTGGCTGTGGCAGTTTTTGTTTGAAGGTGAGTCCTAAAACTTGGCAGTGACTCTTTGCTTTAAACAGTTTTTCCGTCCTGTAAACTGTGGAGCTAACCTCGAGTCCAGCAGGGTGACGCCTCTCTGGAATAAAACACTTTCATTTTTAGTTTGCAGTGTGAGCGGTTTGAAACGCTGAGGTATAAAAAGCTTTAACCCTCCTCTTGTCCTCAGGTCAAGGAAGGGTGGAAAGAAGGAAGGAAGGAAGGGAGTAAGGAGGGATGGAGGAAAAGAGGAAGGAAGGAAGGAAGGAAGGAGTAAGGTGGGAGGGAGGAAAAGAGGAAGAAAGTAAGGAGAGAAGGAAGGGTGGAAGTAAAGGAGGAAGGAAGAGAGGAAGGAAGGAAGGAAGGACAGGAGGAAGGGAGAAAAGAAGGAAGGAAGGAAGGAAGGAAAGGAGTAAGGTGGGAGGGAGGAAAAGAGGAAGGACTTCCTTCCAAAGTTTTTATGGTTACACCACTTAGACATTTTTGCCATAATCCTCTAATATATTCTCCTTGCTTCCTTCCTTCCTCCCTCCCTCCCTTCCTTCCTTCCTTCCTTCTAATATTCCTCCCTCCCTCCCTTCCTTCCTTCCTTCCTTCCTTCCTTCCAAAGTTTTTATGGTTACACCACTTAGACATTTTTACCATAATCCTCTAATATATTTTCTCTAAATGGATTAAAAGCAGAAATTCGATGCTGGGTCCACAAAAAAAATGTATTTTCACATTTTGACCCTTTAAATTTAAACTAAACCTCATGGAGACTAAATAAAAACCATCACTGAGCCATAAAACAACCGAGGAAGCTTTAAAGGCTTCAGGTTGAAATCCGACTACAAACCACTAAATGTAATGAGTTTGATCACATGAGTGAAATGGGATCACGGCTCTTTAAATGTCGTGTGAGGACAGCTGCCGACTCCATTTGATGATGGACGAGCAGATTAAACCGGTGGAAATGAAGATGGACGGATTAACCTTCCTTCCTTCCTTACTTCCTTCCATCTGTCCTTCCTTCCTTCCATCTGTCCTTCCTCCCTCCTTATCTCTTTTTTCCTTCCTCTCTCTTTCCTCCCTCCTACCTTCCTTCCTTCTTCCTTCCTTTCTTCCCTCCCTCCTTTCCTTTCCTCCTTCCTTCCTTCCTCCTTCCTTCATCCTTCCTTCCTCCCTTCCTTCTACTTCCTCACTCCATCCATCCTTTCCTTCCCTCTTCCTCCTTTCCTTCCTTCTTCCTCCCTCCCTCCTACCTTCCTTCCTCCTTCCTTCCTCCCTCCCTCCCTCCATCCTTTCCTTCCTTCTTCCCCCTACCTTCCTCCTTTCCTTTCATCCCTTCCTCCCTCCCTCCCTTCTTCCTACCTTCCTTCCTTATTTCCTCCGTCCTTCCATCCTTTCCTTCCTTCTTCCTCCTTTCCTTCCTTCTTCCCCCCTTCCTTCCTCCCTCCTTTCCATTCCTTCCTTCCTCCCTCCTACCTTCCTTCCTTCCTCCTTTCCTTCTTTCCTTTCCTCCCTCCCTCCTTCCTTCCTTATTTCCTCTGTCCTTCCTTCCTCCCTTAACTGGAGGAAAACAGGAGGGTTAAACTGAAAGTGATCTCAGTTTATGACACAGAGTCACTGTTTATTTGTGTTTGTGTAAATATAAAAGACATTTATTAGTTTATTAGGAGCATAAACAGTGTTAAATATATATTATACCATTAAATATGCTGTACTACAGTTAATTTATAGCATCATGAGGTCAACAGGTAGGACAGTAACAAACAGCTCATAGTAAAAAAACCAACAATATTCAGTTTATTCTAATTAAAGACAAAGAAAACTAGAAATGATTCATTATGCAGACGCTGAAAAATGAACTTTTAGTATTTAAAAATGCACTTAAACGATAAACTGCTAATTAACTTTCTGCTGATTAATTAATGGACTAATAGATTCAGCTCGTTTAAACCAAAAAACAAAATCCAAAAACCGACAATAGTGAGTTTAGTGTCATAACGTACTGAAGAGGCCGAAAACTGGATGTTTGGTTTTTAATTTTTTTTTAAAAATCAATGTTGTTTATTAACTTTTTGCTGATTTATTATTGGACTAATTGATTCAGCTATAATTAGTGGAAAAACTAAAGTATAGAAAGAAAAATAAGTTAAATTTCATACTAAGTAGAAGATTTGCTGCTTTTCTTTGTCTTTGTCTTTGTCAGGTTTCAGGCTTTTATGATGCAGAACAAATAATGTGATGTCACCTTGGACTAATTATAACTAGCAATTTATAGCAGCAGGTAAAACCAAACTATCCCATAAAGAGTCTAAATGTACCTGCAGGTTTTCATCATTATGGATCTTTAAGGAATACTTTGAATTGCTTATTTGATTATTTGTAATTTATAACCCAGCAGCTTGTAACTCTCCAATAATAACGGTCTAATAATACAAAGGAACTTTACTCAGGCTTTAAAGCGATGGTTCGACCCATGAGGTCTATCCAGACGGGGAGCTCTGGTCCTCTGAAATGAGGCCAACCAGGAAGTAACTTAGAGCTGCATTCTATCAAAAGGCCACCAGGGGGCGACCGTCTCTATACAAGTCAATGGAGAATTCACCAACTTCTCACTTGATTTCTAACCTCAGTAAACGTTTTCAAACTGTGTTTATGGTCTCAATCGCTAGTTTAAAGCCTTCTTCAATGCAGTATGATGTTCATTTGGGACATTTTGGCCTCCCTGATTTTATATTTGACGATAAAGCAGGGTATGCATTAGGGCGTGGCTACGTCCTGATTGACAGGTTGATTGACCAATGTCCTCCAGATCCAGCCCTCGCAACCATAGCAACCTCCCCACTCCGCCCATGGCTCCGCCTCATGCCCATATAAGTAGAATCCATGTTTTTATTTTTCCCAGCATGCACCTGAAATTTTCAAGATGGCGCTGCCCAGATTAGAAACTATTGGCTTCCGAGCAGCAGTCCACAAACCAATGGGTGACGTCATGGATGTTACGTCCATTTCTTTTATACAGTCTGTGGATCTATCTAATATAAAATAGTGGAGTTAGATTCATCAGCTGAATGGTTTAGCACAGGCGCTAACGGGACCACCAGTGTATCAAACTTCTACAGTAGTACAAATGGCCTCTTTACTCATAAATCGATACATTGGAAAGTTTTAAAATAACACTTACCTGATGGCTTTTACTCTGCTGCTACTGCTAAAGCTGGAAACATTGTCGAAATATCGCGGGATCACTGAAATACCAAGAATCTCGCGAGACCACACAGTATTTCAGTGAGTGCGCGATATTTCGACGAAGCTTGTGAAACCGGGAAAAATCCATAAATTAGCCACGTCATTGTTTAAGCCGCAAGGTTCAAAGCGTGGGAACAAAGTAGCGGCTTATTGTCCGGACATTACGGTACATCCCTCATTTTGAGGTTAAAATGAGTAATTGATTAAATGGCAATATCAAAGCATGAAGACAAAAAGAGTATTATAAAAGGAGGAACAGATTTCAGCTCTTATCAAACCAAGAAGCTCAGCAGCTGTTTTATATGGATGAGACTGGACACACACACACACACACACACACACACACGCACACACACACACACACACACACACACACACTCACCTTGAGAGGCAGGGGTTAGCTCTTTATCTGCAGCTGTGATCAGCTGATGTACAGTATGTGGATCTACGAGGCAATTATGGTAAAAACGTCTGTCTAAGCATTCCTGGGGTTGAAAGGACTGAGCGAGATATTAAACAGATTACATTATACACAGAGTGAAGTGTGATGGCAGCAGACCAAAGGAGAGGGGGGGGTCGAGGAGGGGGGGGGGCAGAGAGAGAGAGAGAGAGAGAGAGAGAGAGACAGAGAGTGATAGAGAAAGAGAGAGAGAGTGAAAGAGAGAGAGAGACAGAGACAGAGAGAGAGAGAGAGTGAAAGAGAAAGATAGGGAGAGATACAGAGAGACAGAGAGAGAGAGAGACAGAGAGTGATAGAGAAAGAGAGAGAGTGAAAGAGAGAGAGAGAGAGAGCGAGAGAGAGACATGTTTCCCATGCCAATAAAGCCCTATTGAATTGAATTGAATTGAGAGACAGAGAGAGAGAGAGAAAGAGAGAGAGAGTGATAGAGAAAGAGAGAGTGATAGAGAAAGAGAGAGAGTGTGATAGAGAAAGAGAGAGAAAGAGAAAGAGAGAGAGAGAGAGAGACAGAGAGAGTGATAGAGAAAGAGAGAGAGTGAAAGAGAAAGAGAGAGAAAGAAAGAGAAAGAGAGAGAGAGGCTTTGTGTTGGCGATCAGGTCGTCTCTGATAGATGGACGCCGCCACCCAATCTCTAGCGAGGGTTTTCATCTTTAACACACACACACACACACACACACACACACACACACACACACACACACACACACACACTAACACACTTACATGAGTTTCACCTGGCGGCAGGCCAAGCGCAGGATTTTGTTTTCATGTGGAGCGTTTAAGTGTACGTGACATGACTCTGTATGTGTGTGTGTGTGTGTGTGTAAGCTTGTCTCACACACACACACACACACACACACACACACACACACACACACTTTGACAGATTGCAGAGTGCTCGCAGTCTTTTCAGCATGTTTGGCAGCGATTGGAGCAACTTATCCCAACTCAACAAGCACTTGATTTACTGTCACACAGAAACTAATCAAGTCAAAGACAAACAAAGAGAAGAGAGAAGAAGAAAAAACTCAATTAAACGAAAGCAGATGGATCCAAACCAAACCCAGTGAAGACATATATACACACGGGTTAGTTTAAATTTAAAGGGTTAAAATGTGAAAATAAACGTATGAATAACTTCACACATTCTTTTTTTGTGGATCCAGCATCAAATTTCTGCTTTTAATCCATTTAGAGAGAATATATTAGAGGATTATGGTAAAAATGTCGAAGTGGTGTAACCTTAAAAACTTTGGAAGGAAGGGAGGGAGGGAGGGAGGGAGGAAAGAAGGGAGGAATAAATCAAGGTGAATATATTAGAGCATTATGGAAGGAAGGAACCTGTTGCCTTTTATTATGAATTTTATTATTAAGAAAACCATGACGATAGAATTGGTGCTTTTATTTTGTAAACTAAATACATGGACATATTGAGGAAAGTATTCTGGTTAGAAGGAAACGGATTTCATATTTCATCAGAATGGATACTTGGCGAGCTGTACAGAAAGTCCTGAGTCATAAGATGATCGTTGTGGATAAAGGGAAGACTTTGAAGGTATGTAGCATTATAGCTTTTCTCACTTAGCTGAGTGGCTAGCCGAGCTAACCGCTAATACTATTACGGCTGTGAGCAACCATATAATTGGTGAGTGGTCTTGAATGAATCAGGAGAATCTAAGCTTTCTAACAATGTACGGCATGAATATATATGTTTAAGGGTTGGTGTTTAAAACATTCAGAAGAACTTGTTGCTACCTTCCAACTTCCGACCCGACCCGTAGGCGCAACAGCGTGCTTTATTAAGACATTATATCAGATATTAACCCTCCTGTTGTTCTCAGGTCAAGGAAGGAAAGAAGGAGTAAGGAGGACAGGACGAAGGAAGGAAGGAAAGTAGTATGGAGGGAGGAAGTAAGAAAGGAAAGCGTAAGGAGGGAGGGAGGGAGGGAGGGAGGAAGGAAGGAAGGAAGGAAGACTCTTATCATCTTTGAGCCATTTTTTTACTCCATACAAAAAACTAACTAACAATGGTATAAATCACTGTGGTGTGTTTATGGATAAGAAATGAATCTGTCTTGCTTACTTAAAACCCATCCTTCCATCCTTCCTCCCTCCCTCCTTTCTTCTTCCTCCCTGAATGAATCCCTCTTGCTTACTTAAAAGCAAGTTATACATACAGAAAGTCACATGGGGGACACACGAGCCAATCAAACAGACACTGATGTAAAAAATAAATCTACATTAAAACATCTCAGCTCAGCTTTACATCCAACCTTCCTCTTTTCCTTTCTCCCTCCTTCCTTCCTTCATCTGACAGTCTGTCTTATGTTCTATTCTGTGTAATATCACATATTAAAAGGCTCAGTCTGTTCAGATCAGGGTTACGTTACACAGCTGATTAATATTTTACCCTCATGATGTTTAACTTATGTGAAATATGAAATACGTTCCTGCCCAATGATGAAGTTCACCCGTAAAATATGCTAAATATGTCCTTCCTTCCTTCGTCATCTGTCCTTCCTTCCTTCCTTCCTTCCATCATTCCATCCTTCCTTCCTTCGTGTCATCTGTCCTTCCTTCCTTCCTTCCTTCCATCCATCATTCCATCCTTCGTTCGTGTCATCTGTCCTTCCTTCCTTCCTTCCATCCATCATTCCATCCTTCCTTCCTACCTTCCTTCCTTCCTGCCACCTGTCCTTAATGTTTTGGGTTTTTATGCATATATTTTATTCTCATATCTATTTAAAGTACTAAGTATGATGCGTGTCCCTGTGCTCAGAGGTTGTAGCTGTGGTGTCTGAAAAAAAAAAAAAAAAAAGAATCAATCAAAGCCGCCGGCACGCAACCATGGCAACGACTTCCTGTAAGAGTGAAACCAATCCCGACCCAACATCCCAAACCAACGCAATCTGGCAAATGACCTGTTCCATCTCCATTAATTTCATATGAAAAGAAGTCAAACCCCCCCCCACACTCTGCCTGGTGCATGCTGGGACGTTAGTAGGTGGAAGTGATGAATGAGGCTGTGAAGTTACTGTAGACGGATGTGAAACCATGTCAGCCGTGTAGGAAAAGATTCAGTTTGACTCCAAAAAAAAAAAAATGTCCGAGTGTAAGCTGAGAAATCTGAGAAAGAAGAAGATGTTTCAGGGCTGTTAACCCTAGTGGTCACACGAGATCCTTCCTTCCTTCCTTCCTTCCATCCATCATTCCATCCTTCCTTCCTACTTACCTTCCTTCGTGTCACCTGTCCTTCCTTCCTTCCTTCATTTCTTCCGTCCTTCATTTCTTCCTTCCTTCCTCCGTGTCATCTGTCCTTCCTCCCTTCGTGACTGTCGGCAGTCCACAAACCAATGGGTGATGTCACAGATGTTATAGTTATCAGCCTTTTCACATGTTTTCTTTCACCATTTTCCAACATGTATAATATGCTTAGAAGTAAATCAACGAATTAACGTAAACACGAACTTGAAGCTCCGGTTTGGTTTCCACCAGCTCCTAAAGAAACTATGTGGCTCCAGCTATCTGCTAGAGTCTGACTTATTGCACCAGTACGTCACTGACTGTATCTGCTGCTTGTTGCTGGGCAGCTCTGGTAGAAAGAGAGGGGACTTTTTTTTTTAGCTGATGAAACAGGGGAAATATGCACAAAGCAGCAAACTCTTTCCACATCATTCACACAGATTTGATTCACTGTTGATGCAACAAGAATCGTTGGTGCTGTAAAACACGTGAAAGGCTTTAAATCAAATCCTTCCTGGGAAAATCTCCTTTGTCACGTTTGACTTATTGTTGCCTCGTGTTAAAGTTCATTTTATTAAAAGTTTATGCTGAGGTTGAGGAGTAAAGTTCATGCCTGCTGAGTTTAAACACCTACATAACGACGATGACGATGAGGGAGGTCTAATAAAAATCAGCCGGTCACGCCGCTGCCTCGCCTTTAATCCTCTTGTGTCTGACATTTCGTTGGCCCTCGAACGACCCGCTCGCACCGAGGATGTGACGCCAGATTAGCCTGAATCATTTGGGGATCATTACTAAGTATCACAGTATATGGAAAGTCATTGCTCACCCTCTCCTCTCATAACTCTGAGAGAAATCACTGAGCTGCCTAAATTTCTCATCCTGAAAAAAACTTGTTGATTAATAAGGGTCTTCAACTCTTCTGCGAACCAGACAGACTATCCAAGTTCATAGGCAGCGGCCATTACTGCTGATTAGACTTTTTAAAAAGAAAATATGCCACGTTTTTGAGAGTGCCCTTCTTCACGGTGTCATTTTTTTAGTTTTTGGTTTGTAGGGTATGACCTATTATAATGATGCATGCATGGTTTTAAAATGGCAATATATTCAGAAGACATGACCAGAGGATTATGATAATGAATGAGGATCTCAAAGGGCACATACTGTATGAAAAGTGAGAAAAGGAGCAGAGAGTGAAACATAGTCGCGGCTGAACTGAAGGAGGGAAATTACAGAAGCTACAGGCGGTACATTTATTGTCAAACCGATGATGTTGAAATAATGAACGGTGGCTGGATTGGATCAATATTTGTGGTCAATATTGGCCATGACTCAAAGATGAGATCTAGTCATGACGGTGTCTAAGCTGATGGATATGATGTAATTTGTTTGGCTTATTCAGTGCATCAATCGTGGCATCAATCGATATTTGAAGATATTGATTGATATATCATTGGGGTCGCCTGGCAGCAACCCTCATCAGCGATGTCAGAACATGTGTTTTCCTTTGGTAGCTGTCACATAAAACACTTTTGTGGCCGTGTAGAGATGCTAAGAGACAGGAAACAGGATTCACAGCCTTCATTCAGCGTGTAATGCATTCAAAGGCTCGGTCAAAGCTAATAGTTTAGTATGAAATTCCCTATCTGTGTTTCTAAGGCTCCCAGTCAGCTATAGAATGGATTTTAATACATATGAAATATGTACACGATGCACAAATAAGCATCAAAAACAAACTGGATGTCCTAATTAGCATTCCAAATATTTTAAAACTTTACTTGGCTGGCTCCCGGTCAGCTGTAGAATAGATTTTAAAGTTCTGCTACTGGTCTACAAATCACTGAATGGTTTAGGTCCAGAATACATGAATGACATGTTGGTACAGGAGTGTCAAACATGCGGCCCGTGGGCCAGAACCGGCCACCAGAGGGCTCCAATCCGGCCCACTTTCCTTCCTTCCTTCCTCCCTTTCTTCCATCTCTCTTTCCTGTCTTCTTTTCCATTTTCCGTCCTTCCTTCCTTTTGTCTGTCGTTCCTTCCTTCTTTCCTTCTCCTTTTCCTTCCTGTCTCCTTTTTCTTTCTTTCGTCCTTCCTTTCATATTTCTTTCCTTCCTTCCTTCTTTCCTTCCTTCCTTCCTTCCATCTTTCTTTCTAGTCTTCTTTTCCTTCCTTCCGTCCTTCCTTCCTTCCTTCCTTCTTTCCTTCCTTTCCTCTTTTTAATGATCCGGCCCACATGAGATCACCTCTGTGTTAGTAGAATATAAACCCAGTAGAGCTGGATTTATATTCTTGTATGTTTTAATGTTTCTCAAATTACATGTTTTTCTGTTTTATGTAAAATACATTGAGTTGCCATTGTGTATGAAATGCGCTATATAAATAAAACTGCCTTGCCTCTGAGGACGGTGGTTCTTCAGTGAGAATTGGAGCAGGGATAAAACATTTGATGGGAACATTTCAGGGAAGGAAGAAAACATAACCAACACAAATGCATCATGGTCAGTATGGAGCGGAGGAATAAAAGACCTCCAGATGATTAAGGACAGTATCTCAAGTGCCACACGCATGATGGGCCAATCACTAGAAGATATTATCAGGATGCAATGAAGACCACTTCATTTTATAATGTCAACGTGTGGATCAATAACTTTGTTGTTCTAGTTTTATCTATCTATCTATCTATCTATCCATCCAGCCATTGTTCTATCTATCTATCTATCTATCTATCTATCTATCCATCCATCCATCCATCTATCTATCTATCTATCTATCTATCCCTCTTATCTATCTATCTATCTATCTATCTATCTATCTATCTATCTATCTATCTATCTATCTATCTATCCATCTATTGCATCCATCTATCCATCTATCATCTCTCTTATCTATCTATCTATCTATCGTTCTATCTATCTATTGTATCTATGTGTCTATCTATCCTTCTATCTATCGTTCCATCTATCTATCCATCTATCTATCCATCCATCCATCCATCCATCTATCCATCCATACCAAAATAGAGTTCAATCAATCTCGTCTCATCTCGTTCTCGTGAACCCAATATCATGTATCGTCACACCCCTGGTATAAATGGTTCATTAGTGTTGTATTGTATAGACTAGGAACACATTTAAACCTCTTCTTTAAATCCAAACAGGGTCTAAGGGACTTAAACAGAAACCAGCTCCCTTTACAGCTGATTGGGGATTTAGCCTCAGTAGCTCAGGTGGATAATACGCTGTTCTCCAGTCAGAACATTAAACCCTAAATTGCTCCCTGTGGTGTACGAGGGATATATAAAAGACACTTTGGATAAATGCATCTACCAAATGGCTGTAATTTAATCTAAAATATTACAACAAATTAAGAATCAAATTTAAACAACAGCTACCAACAGCTTGTTTATCTTTTCACAGGTTTGATTTTGGGGGCTCAGGAGGTAGAGAGGCTCGTCCATGTGGAACTGTCCGAACCCCATATTGCTCCGGGGGGGGGGGGGGGGGGGGGGGGGGGGGCGGGGGCCTTCCTTCCTTCCTTCCTTCCTTCCTTCCTCCCTTCTTGTCCTCTCTTCCATTCCCCCGTCCTTCCATCTGTCTGCTCCCTTTCTTTCTTCCTTCCTTCCTTCCTTCCTTCCTTCCTTCTTCCCTTCCTCTGTTCCTTCCATCTGTCAATGCTCCCTTTCTTCCTTCCTTCCTTCCATCTTTCCTTTCTCTCTTCTTTTCCTTCCTTCTTCCCTTCCTTTCTTCCTTCCATCTTTCTTTCCTGTCTTCTTTTTTCCTTCCTTCTTGTCTTCTCTTCCTTTTTCCCTTTTTCCCTTCCTTCCATCTGTCCTTGCTCCCTTTCTTCCTTCCTTCTGTCCTTCCGTCTTTCCTTCGTAAGTACGGATACGGACCAAACGTTGTTTGCTGTCACCACTCAATACGTAGCTCTAGCGAGACACGAAGAAGAAATAACAATGGAGGAACTTTTTGAGGAAAGGTTTGTGTGAGTTGGTTAGAAACTATAACCTGTTGTCCTCGCATCAAGGACGGAAGGAATCATCACCATCTTTCTTTCCTTCCTTCTTTCCTCCTTTCCGTCTATCTTTCTTTCCTTCCTACCTCCCTCCTTTCCTTCTTTCCTTCCTTTCTTCTTCCTCCCTTCCTCCCTCCTTTCCTTCCTTCCTTCTTCCTTCCTCCCTCCTTTCCTCCCTTCCTTCCTTGACTCTTGGACAACAGGAGGGTTAAACACAAAAGGCTTCATAAATCTCTTCCTCTCTGTTCTCTCATCACTTTCTTCTCTGTTTTTTTTAATAACATATCAGACTTTTGTGTTTTTGGCAAATGCTTCATTTTACCAGCCAACAGCCGACAAGCAGACATTATTATCAGGCCGCTCGTTCTCTCATAGATCTGAAACCTAACACATGGCGCTGGATGGATAATCATAACACTATCAATTTTGATTCAGAGCAAACAATTACCTTTTCCATTCATCAGAATCCAAAGCCATTTCAGCCCGTTCAGCATGGAGACGCGGAGACGGGAAGCCAACAATGGGCCGACAGATAAATGATGCACGCTGGCGGATTATGATTTAAATAATTGCACCCGTCGTGACCTCGGCCGGTGCTTCTCATTGATCTGAAACAATAAATAAGCATCAAAGTCTGACTCTCTTTGCCTCTCCATCTTAAAAAAAAAAAGCCTCTTCCTCTTCCCCCCCGCTTGCCGTCTCCATTATGACTCCTTCAATGTAAATCAGTGAAGCAAAGTGACTTTCCAATTCAAATCATTTCCAAAAGCAACACGTTCAATTTTATGATTAAATAAGCTGGAAATATTGAGGAAGCTTCGACTCTCTCCCGGTGGGGGATTCAGCTGAAATTAGATTTTTTACAGAGCAAAGGTTTCCTATAAATGAATAAAGAGGGTGTCGTTTGTCGCCTCTCATTAGGACGGATAGATTTACTCTTCTTCCTGGTGTGACACGCCGTTATGTTAAGCAAAGCTGCGATCAGTGCTTGCCATGTTATACATATAAATACTGTCACATTGCAAGAGTGGGGAGGATGTTTCTTCAAAGCCGGAGCAGCAGCAGCAGTAGCAGCAATGCCTACATCTGATGAATTATTTAAGACGACGGAGCAAACATGACGTGCTCGGCGCTCAAATATAGGTACGCTGAAAATGCGAGCGCACGTCCATCTGCACTCGGAGGAAACATCTGTGAGTGCAACCTGTCAAGAAATGAGCATATGCATAATACATGTATGTAAATCTAATTTGCAGAGCAGAAGACATGCATGTGCACCTCTGAACTCAGCTCGGCTGGCTGGCAGCGTGTAATTTGGCCGGCGTGCAGAGAGTTTAATTGTTCCTGCGAGCTGCTCGTTTGACGGCGTAATTGTTGGTGTTTCCATGAAAATCTCACCATGAATTTAAAAAAGGAAATTAAAGTGACTCCCTGTGGTGTGAGGTAAACATTCAGAGAGGAAAGTAATTTTCCTTCATATCCTCTGACTTCACGAAATTACTCTGTTAATTGTGTTTATAGAGAAGATTTCATTTTAATGGCACGTGTACGATTGATTTCTAAGATAGAAGCTAAGGATTAACTATCACAGGTTTTATATATTCACCCATTAAAACCATGCAGGTAACTACACTCACTGCATCTGGTCTTCTCTTAAAAATCAAGCAGATTCAAGATTGAGACGTGTGCAGGGAGTTGAATTGTTCCTGCAATGTGCTAATTGTGTGGTGTTTCCATGAAAATTTAACGATGCATTTAAACATTGGGGAGAGGAAGGTGCTTCTCCTCAATACCACCTGACTTCATTATACCACTGTGTTAATTGTGCTTGTAGAGAAGATTTCATTTTAATGGCACGTGTTCGATTGATTTCTAAGATAGAAGCTGAGGATTAACTATCACAGGTTTTATATCTTCATCCATTAACAACATGCAGGTAACAACACTCACTGCATCTGGTCAAAGTCAAATTTAAGATATACAATTGAAGATCTGTGCAGGGAGTTGAATTGCTCCTTCAATGTGTGTTTGACAACCTCATTGTGGTGTTTCCATGAAAATCTAACGATGCATTTAAACATTGGGGAGAGGAAGGTGCTTCTCCTCAATACCACCTGACTTCATTATACCACTGTGTTAATTGTGCTTGTAGAGAAGATTTCATTTTAATGGCACGTGTACGATTGATTTCTAAGATAGAAGCTGAGGATTAACTATCACAGGTTTTATATCTTCATCCATTAACAACATGCACCAATAAGTGAAAGTCCCTCAGCAGGTAACTACACTCACTGCATCTGGTCTTCTCTTAAAATTCAAGCAGATTTAAGATTGAGACGTGTGCAGGGAGTTGAGTTGTTCCTTTCTCATTTGACAACCTCATTGTGGTGTTTCCATGAAACCTAACGATGCATTTAAACATTGGGGAGAGGAAGGTAAATTCTCTCTCATATGACCTGATTTCATTATACCACTGTGCTCATTGACTGTCATTTTAATCTCACATGTATGATTATATTTCTAAAGTAGAAGCTGTCACATGTTATGTATGAAAAGACTGGATTACAGACCAACATGTACCAAAAAAGGAGCGGTAGCTAAACTCACTGTATTGGGTCTTGTCCTAAAATTCAGGCATACCGGATTGACATTTTGTAAGATAAGACTGTATTATATTGTCACATATGCTTGTTGTGTTGGATAAAAGTGACAAACTGTCCCACTAAAGGCCCATTTATGCTCAACGTACGTACGAAAATGTCTATGTCCTTTTCAAACGATGTTACCGTCACTGCTCACATACTTCCATGCGTCCTTTACGTTGGCGTGGATGTTAACCAATACATCCACCAGGGGGCAGCACAGAGTCAATACATCCACCAGGGGGCAGCGCAGAGTCACACAATACATCCACCAGGGGGCAGCGCAGAGTCAATAGAGCCACCAGGGGGCAGCGCATAGTCAATACAGCCACCAGGGGGCAGCGCAGAGTCAATACAGCCACCAGGGGGCAGCGCAGAGTCAATACATCCACCAGGGGGCAGCACAGAGTCAATACATCCACCAAGGGGCAGCTCAGTGTCAATACATCCACCAGGGGGCAGCGCAAAGTCAATACAGCCACCAGGGGGCAGCTCAGTGTCAATACATCCACCAGGGGGCAGCGCAAAGTCAATACATCCACCAGGGGGCAGCGCAGAATCAATACAGCCACCAGGGGGCAGCGCAGAGTCAATACATCCACCAGGGGGCAGCGCAAAGTCAATACATCCACCAAGGGGCAGCTCAGTGTCAATACATCCACCAGGGGGCAGCGCAAAGTCAATACATCCACCAGGGGGCAGCGCAGAATCAATACATCCACCAGGGGGCAGCGCAGAGTCAATACAGCCACCTGGGGGCAGCGCAGAGTCAATACAGCCACCAGGGGGCAGCGCAGAGTCAATACAGCCAACAGGGGGCAGCGCAGAGTCAATACATCCACCAGGGGGCAACACAGAGTCAACACAGCCACCAGGGGGCAGCGCAGAGTCAATACATCCACCAGGGGGCAGAGTCAATACATACACCAGGGAGCAGCACAGAGTCTAACAATACATCCACCAGGTGGCAGCACAGAGTCAATACATCCACCAGGGGGCAGCGCAAAGTCAATACATCCACCAGGGGGCAGCGCAGAGTCAATACATCCACCAGGGGGCAGCGCAAAGTCAATACATCCACCAAGGGGCAGCTCAGTGTCAATACATCCACCAGGGGGCAGCGCAAAGTCAATACATCCACCAGGGGGCAGCGCAGAATCAATACATCCACCAGGGGGCAGCGCAGAGTCAATACAGCCACCTGGGGGCAGCGCAGAGTCAATACAGCCACCAGGGGGCAGCGCAGAGTCAATACAGCCAACAGGGGGCAGCGCAGAGTCAATACATCCACCAGGGGGCAACACAGAGTCAACACAGCCACCAGGGGGCAGCGCAGAGTCAATACATCCACCAGGGGGCAGAGTCAATACATACACCAGGGAGCAGCACAGAGTCTAACAATACATCCACCAGGTGGCAGCACAGAGTCAATACATCCACCAGGGGGCAGCACAGAGTCAATACAGCCACCAGGGGGCAGCGCAGAGTCAATACATCCACCAGGGGGCAGCACAGAGTCACTACATCCACCAGGGGGCAGCGCAGAGTCAATACATCCACCAGGGGGCAGCACAGAGTCAAACAATACATCCACCAGGGGGCAGCACAGAGTCAAACAATACATCCACCAGGGGGCAGCGCAGACTCAATACATCCACCAGTGAGCAGCACAGAGTCAAACAATACATCCACCAGGGGGCAGCGCAGAATCAATACATCCACCAGGGGGCAGCGCAGAGTCAATACATCCACCAGGGGGCAGCGCAGAGTCAATACATCCACCAGGGGGCAGCAGTCAAAAACAAATATGGTGACTGTGGAGAAGATGTTGATAATGTTCCTCTTGTTGCATAAAAGACAAAAATGGTCAAATTGACCCCTACTGTTTTGACTGTTCCTCCTTTCCTTCCTTGTCTGTCCTTCCTCCCTCCTTCCTTCTTTCCTTCCTTCTTTCCTCCGTCCTTCCTTCCATTCCTTCCTCCCTTCCTTCCTCTTTTCTTTTCTCACTCCCTCCTACCTTCTTTCCTTTCCTTCCTTCCGTCTGTCCTTCCTCCCTCCATCTCTTTCTTTCCTTCCTCCCTCCTTTCCTCCCTCCTTTCCTTCCTCCCTTCCTTCTTTCCTCTGTCCTTCTTTCCTTCCTTCTTCTTTTCTTTTCTCCCTCCCTCCTACCTCCTTGCCTCTGTTCTTCCTTTCCTTCCTCCCTTCCTCTTTTCCTTCCTTCCTTATTTCCTCCATCCTTCCTTCCTCCCTTCCTTCTTTCCTCTGTCCTTCTTTCCTTCCTTCCTGTTTTTGTTTCTCCCTCCCTCCTTCCTTCTTTCCTCCCTCCCTCCGTCCTACCTTCCTTCCTTCCTCCCTTCCTTCTTTCATCTATCCTTCCTCCCTTCCTTCCCTCCGTCCTTCCTTCCTTCCTTCCTTATTTCCTCTGTCTTTCCTTACTTCCTCTTTTCCTTTCTCCCTTCTTCCTTCTTTCCTCCCTCACTCCTACCTTCCTTCTTTCCACGGTCCTTCCTTTCTCCCTTCCTTTCCTCCTTTCCTACCTTCATTCCTTCCTCATTTCTTTTCTTCTTTGCTCCCTCCCTTCCATCCTTCCTCCCTCCCTTCCTTCCTTGACTCTAGTCCAGCAGGAGGATAAACAGTTTCTTGGAGCAGATCTTCTCTCACGTTTAAACGTTAACTCGGCGGGTGAACTCATGATTTCCCTCGTCGTCTTCGTCCGTCTACACCAGATGAATTTTTCCCATTAAATTTCAGTTGTGGGATTTCACACTCGGGTCTATTCTCTGCTCGGCTTTCAGGATATTTCATCCCAAATATTCATTTTTCAGTTGAATAATCAGTGGGTTGCCAGTAACACACACAACACAGTTTCGCCTGTTTTCTGTTTCTCCGTTCAGGCCCTCGGCTCCTTTTCTCACATTTAGAAATGAGTTGCCAGTCGCACAGCTGCTAGTTTTAGATTACACAGCATATTTCCTGTAAAGCCTCGGCCGGATGACACCACGAGGAGCAGAAATAATCAGTGTTGTGTCGATGTGTGGGAGTTTAACACGCTTCCCATTGTGTCTCAATGTGCTGGTTTCTCTACAGCGTGAAACAGGAAGAAACTTAACCTGAGACTGACTTTAGAATAAAAGTGATTCATTATAATCAGTAATAAATAAGAGTTGGTAAGATAATCAATTTAAAAATATGTTAAAAATATAGTTTTAAAAGCAGCAAAATAGACTGAAGCCACAAAGAGGAGGAGACACTTTCCTCATTACAGGAAGTAGATTTAGTTTTTTCTGCACTTTGAGACCTGAGAGTGAAGAAGACAGAGAGAATGACAGAGAAGCACGATGGTTGAACTCAAATGGATTAAAATGTTTTTATTTCTGATTCTGGGGCTTCAGTTTACAGGTAAGATACAAAACTCTTATTTACAGTTTTTTTCCATTGGTTTGGCTCATTTCTTGATCATTTGGCAGAACAGTCTTACAGTTCAGCACAACACCATAGTTCACTTGCAAAAGCTCATATCTCTCCCAAAACCGTTCACTCATGCTTCAAAACTAAATTCCTTACCCATATAAATAGTCAGTGCCACCAAAAGGCAAAAGATCCTTCTCAATTGCTTTGGATCATTTCTCGAAACAGACTGGACGTTCTCAACACTCTTGGTGCTTTTGCCAAAATAACCTGGATGGTTCAGCACAACATCATGGTTCACCTCCAAAAGCTCATATCTCTCCCAAAACAGTTCACTCATGTGTCAAAACTAAATTTCTTTCTCATATAAACAGTCAGTGCCCCCAAAATGCATTGTCCATTTGGCATTGTGTGAGCAATGCAAGTCAAAATGGTTAGATGTTTTGTCACTATGGCAGAGGACCATTGAAATATCCCTTATGTCCACCTCTCAGTCTTAGCACAGTCCTTCATTCACAGTGGTTACTGTACTAGTTTTTTTGTCTAGCTAACAGTGTGTATAGTATAGTTGAGTACCCTCCAAACACATTGCACTCATACTGCCAAGGAAATTGTAACCATTTTTATTCACACACATAAAGTAACTTCCATACATCAGGGTTAAAAGAAAATGTATACAGCACAATATACTGTAATATAAACACATACACACAATAAACAAGGAAAATTATATGTAGCCTACAGTGCTGTAAATAAAGCCGGAGATTCAAAACTAACATTTCTTCACTGGGCGCTGTCACCCTCCCTCTCCTGGCCATCATCCTCACTGTCCTGGCCATTCACAAGCTGCTGTCTGTCTGGCCACAGATTCTCGTCCACATCACATCCTCATTCTCCCTTGCGATGCAACGAGGGAAGAAACGGCGTGCATGTCGCAACCATCCCCTGCACTGATCTCCTGTAATCACACGCAGCGTCCATTGCATGGAGCAAGGACCTCTGATTTTGAGCCTGATGCTCATACACTCTCCACCTCCAAGCGGAGAAAAACTCCTCAACTGGATTGAGGAAAGGAGAGTAAGGTGGTAGGAACCCCATGACCATCCTTGGATGAGCAGTGAACCAGGCTCTGATGAGCGGGCCACGGTCCCACACAATTACATACTTTGGTAGGTGAGGCCCTACGAGACCTCTCTCATTTTCAGGGATCAAATCAGAATGAAGGCGGTCCAAGAAGATGAGGAGCTTCTGTGTATTGTATGGGCCAAGACTGGGGATGTGAGTGGCCACACCATTCTCAGAAATGGCAGCACACATTACATTACACATTATATTGCCCCCACGCTGGCCTGGGACATCCACCGTGGCCCGGTGGCCAATAATATTACGGCCATGTCTTCGGCCCTTGGCCAGGTTGAAGCCAGCTTCATCCACAAGCACGAAGATGTGAGGGGTCTCATTTCCTTCCAATGCCATTATTCTCTTCAACAGAGTAAAAAAATAAGCATCAAATCAGTCATACAGAAAAGTCATACACTAGAGTAACAGAAAATGACATAGGAATATTCTATGTTCTCCTCCACAAGTTCAATATACTTGTAGCGGAATTTAAATAAACACTCGTTATCAGGGGCACCACCAGACTCAAGATCCGGAAGTTATGATTATTTAATTAAACACAATTAAATACCATAACTCTATTTAGTAGACTTAATTAAAGTCAATTTACTGAATCAGTCAAATATCTTTAGGTTCATGAATTCTAGGCGTCAGGGAACCGAAAATGTATTCACACCAGAAATAACTTGCACACGCACACAGTTTGTCAATGATACTAACAGACTATTTATTTAAACACATGAATTAAGTAACAACCAAGGTTATGTCATGAGAACTATGCAGGTTAAATATTTCACACAAGAAGGTTAATAGCAGGCTCTACTCATGTTACAGCAGAGATAAATGAGTGGTCTAAACGTCTAAGTACTATTTAGGTTATTCTATCGATATTAAAATTGCGTGAAAGTGGAATTTGAGTAGTCAGCTATAGTTTATCACCAGCCTTTGATTAGATGTAGTTTTCACCCTACTTTGCAGAAGATTTCGGATCGTGAGCACTGAAAGGAGTCTCGTTCGGTGAAGCCCAGCAGGATGTTAATCTCGACGGCCCTCGTCTGCGGGTCTCAGGTGGCTGTCGTCCGGCTCGGTCCTGCTGGCGGGGAAGCTGCAGGTTCCGATACCGCTTCTGGAGGGTGGTGCTCAGGCGGTGAAGAGTAGCTGGGACTCTCAGTTATCGTCTAATAAGCTTCGATTAAGGCTGGCCAGTAAAGTCGAAGTTAATCAACGCAACTGATTTAACGAAAAAGAGTCAAAAACAGGTCTCTTGAATTCAACTTGAAGTATTAAGAGAGAAAAATCTTTCAGGCCGTGATGAGCCTTGGAATCGCGGGGTTAACCAAGGTTTGTATTCTGAGTAAGAAAAATAGTAGAATAAAGGCACATTGGCTTGAAGAAAAATCAAGAAACAAATAACAAGACTAAACGAGGATAACGAAAAAGGTAGCAAAATTAACTGAAGTACGACTGACTGACTTGGAATAAAATAAGGATAAATGCACAAAAAGGGAATGCTATAGAGCTGCGAAATTCCTATAACTACTAAAAGAAAAACTAACAAGAGAGGAGAGCGAAGAGCAAGAGAAGAGAGCGATCCTTGGATGCTGGAGGTTTTTGTTCAAATAGGCGGGGGCACGCCCACCTTTCGGTGTGTGAGTGCCTATTCCCCTCCCACTGAAAAGTAGGTAGAATGGGTAAGGTTGAATTAGTTCTGCCTATTTTTGATTGAAATACTAGGACCTAATTCTTTAATGTCTCATCACTGCTGTCACATTAGTACAAGTTGAACAAAAATGCATCCTTCATTTTAGTACAGGTATAACAACATGAATTGACATTTCATGATAAATGTTCTTAGGTCACAAGATTACAATCAATTGAAATACGCATGCTATTTGAGAAATAGTTATTGATGGTCTTCGGATCTTCCCAAATAATATTATACCGTTCTTATTTTAGCAGAGTTAACAAACTTTACAAATATCATGTTTTCTGAATTCCTGTCGGACTTTTAACACTACTTGTATTCACCAAAAATTATAGTCTTTAGCATCGCTCTGTTAACATAAAATCACACAGACATCAAATAAATGTAATGACAAAACACAATATTAAGGATATCACATTGCTTATTACTCCTTTAAAGAGGTATTTTGATTGTCCACTGCATTAGGGGCAGAAATAAAGGTTCATTTGGAGGTGAAGACAAAGGAATGTTTCTTGAGTAACAAATGTTCATATTTTGTTTCAAAGAAGACAGGACGGGTTTAACATGTTGATGACAATCTCCTAATGATATTAGGCAGATGTCAGAGTCTTGCCCTCCACTGCGGGTGAAAATTTCATTTGGTGGGTGAGCCTCATGACCGGGATGAGGAGGGGGGGGGACAAGCCGGCTCATTCACGCTTAAGTGAATTATCATTTACGACCTCCTTGCAATTAGATCAAAGCATTCCTTTCAGACTGACTCTGCCCCACTGTGGATCAGCTGGAGTGTTCGCTACAGAGTTGAAACTCTCTCTGACAGGAGACTCTGCCAGATGTTCCCAGCAGACCCTCACAATACGTTTGGGTCTGCCAAGTCTGACCAGCATCCTCCCCCACCATCGGCACCAACTCACCACCAGGTGGTGATCAGCTGACAGCTCCGCCCCTCTCTTCACCCGAGTGTCCAAGACATGCGGCCACAAGTCCGACGACACGACTACAAAGTCAATCATCGAACTGCGGCCTACGGTGTCCTGGTGCCAAGTGCACATATGGACCCCCTTATGCTTGAACATGGTGTTCGTTATGGACAACCTGTGACGAGCGCAGAACCAATAACAGAACACCGCTCGGGTTCAGATCGGGGGGGCCACACCCTTCCAGGTCTCACTGTCGTTGCCAACATGGGTGTTGAAGTCCCCCAAGCAGAATGAGGGAATCCCCAGGGGAAGTGCTTTCCAGAACCCCCTCCAAGGAGTCCAAAAAGGGTGGATACTCTGAGCTGCTGTTTGGACCATAGGCACAAACAACAGTCAGGATCCATCCCCCGAAAGCGGAGGGAGGCTACCCTCTCATCTACCGGGGTAAACTCCAACATACAGGCACCAAGCCGGGGGGCTATAAGTATTGCCACACCTGCACGGCGCCTCTCACCAGTGGCAACTCTAGAGTGGACGAGAGTCCAACCCCTCTCGAGAAGACTAGTTCCAGAGCCCTTGCTGTGCGTCGAGGTGAGGCTGACTATATCTAGCCAGAACTTCTCAACCCACCAGAGAGGTGACGTTCCACATCCCTAGAGCTAGCTTCTGCAGCCGAGGATCGGACCACCAAGGTCCCCAACTTCGGCTGCCACCCAGCTCACAATGCACCTGACCCCTTTGGCCCCTCCCACTGATGGTGAGTCTGTGAGAGCGAGGTCCCATGTCCCCTCTTCGGGCTGTGCCCGGCCGGGCCCCATGGGCGATGGTCACGGCCACCAGGCGCTCGCTCCGAGCCCCGCCCCCAGGCCTGGCTCCCGGGGGGGAGCTGTGGTCAAAGCTGACTCATTTTGGTTTGACTGTTAATAAACCATAAAGTATAAGTTATCACCCAGTTCTTTGTTAGACCTTTTTAACTGACTTCATTCCAACTAAATACCAAGTAAGTAAGTTTTACACTTACTTTAGGAAATTATGGTCAATTTAAATGAGATTTGTTTTTAATTAAAGGGCAGAAATGATAAATTCATTTCATTAAATTTAAGATCAGAGGAAGATATGATGATGGGTTAGGGTTAACACACCAGTTATCATCAGAAACATACTGCTGGGGTCTCACTGGTGATTTTCAGAGATGAAAGTATTCTCTTTGTCTGGTGCCTTGATAAAGTTTGGCCTGTCAGTGACTGTGAGCTCGTGTGGTTGTAGTGTTCATGTCGTCATATCAGAGCTCTGCTGCTGTTGTACCCACATTCACCAAAACACTTCCCCTCAGTTCTCAGAATAACTGACCTTACAGGTATAACAAGCAACTAACAGGTCTCAGACCACCGTTGTTGTAAAAAAAGTGTCAGAAGGCAAAGTGAGCAGAGGTGTGATGTGATCATGTGACATCCCTGACTTGGATGGATCAACATGAATCCTGTCGCAGCATAATTTTAGTCCTGTTTGAACACATATTTTATGCATTATATGACACACTTTGAAATGCAGCAGTGGAGAGTAAGTGTGTTGTAGTCTTGGTGGTGAGTGGGTTGACACATTCACAGTTAACTTCTGATTATAATATAATATCTTATATAGATATAGGAGATTATATAAGATACTGTAGATGTGAGTGATAGCTTTCTCATAAAATACAAACATGTTCAAATTTAAAGTGAATAAGCTCCATCTACAAAAAAGTCACACACTCACAAGTGAAAAAAAATGGACTGAAGCCACAAAGAGGAGGAGACACTTTGCTCATTACAGGAAGTAGATTTAGTATTTTTCTGCACACTGAGAACTGAAAGTGAGGAAGAGAGAGAGAGAGAACAACAGAGAAGCAAGATGGTTGAACTCAGATGGATTAAAATGTTTTTATTTCTGATTCTGGGGCTTCAGTTTACAGGTAAGATACAAAACTCTTATTTAATAACCTTTATTTTACTGAGACAGTCAAAGAAACAGTTTTGAACATTCACACTACAGTCATCTTGTCATTTCAGTTCATTTATCACATTTCTCTCTAGTGGTGTGAATCTTCACTGTCCTCACCATTCGATTTGATTCTACGATGCATCTCAACGTATCACATCCTGATTTTTCTGTATTACTGCATGATACAATAAGTCAGTATGAGAGGAAAAGCAAAGTGAGGGGGCTGAAGTACAGCTGTGTGTTATTATGTCTCAGGAATGCAAAGCAGCGTCTTTGCTGTACTGTTAGCAGGGCCGTAGCGGGGGGGGGGGGGGGGGGCTCTGCTCTTTGACATGGTTGTGCAATTGCTTATGAGTAACAGTCACAGGGACACAGCTATTCTAGTTCTGCTGCACGCATAATCCTGCTGCAATACGTTTTTATCAAGTAGAATAATACAGCATCATCATACACATAGTCTCAGATATGACTTCCTGCTTTTATTCACATCAAGTCAGCTCAGTCACTTTATTTTTGGCATCTTGACATTTTAAACAGGTTAGGACACTTTTCATTCAGAATATACGTTTTTCATTACAACTATACACAACTCATTATTTACTGCACTGTGACTCTAACTAATGAGATGCCTAAATTGTGCAGAAACTGATGATGTCAGAGTCACTTTCTTTGCCTTCTTAGTCGCAAACTCAGCAATAAGATCTTTATAATCCAGTTTGGATGCAATGTCCTTTTCAATAGAGAGTAGGGCAAGCCTGCACAGTCTGTCCTGTGACATGGAGGTGCACAAATAGTTTTTTATTAGTTTCAACTTTGAAAAGCTTTGCTCGCCCGATGCCACCGTTACTGGAAAAGTCAATAGGATCCTGAGCTCAATCTCACAGTTAGGGAAAGTTCCTTCAATCTCTTTGAGGTAACAAAGTGTTTTAAATGCTGTAGTTGTTTCCTTTGGGATTATCTCTCAAAGTATCCTCAACTCCTCCTGAGATTCGGACGTGCTCAGAGCATCACTCAGTCTTGTGCACTGTCTGTGCAGGTCAGTCTTCTCCATTTCAAGCAGTTTGGTCAGATCAACAAGAAATCCAAACATGGCGCCAAACTGCTACATTTGTTTAAAACACCTTTGTCGTCCATCAACATCAAGTTATTTACTAACGTTTAAATAATCTATTCTTGACTTTTGTTAATCGATGCAGACTCGTCCACGTCCGCATCGTGATGCATCATATAATCAATTATATTCAACATTTCTATTTCTCTCTCAAATTCTCAACAGCAGTAACTGGACTAACTCACCTCTACATCACTGTCAGAGATGGACATGAAGTCACTTTGTCCTGTGAAAGTGTGACTGATCAGGATAAATGTGACAGGACTGACTGGACCTCCTATGATTCAACACACACACGAGTAGATCTGATTAAACGTGGGCAGATTGGTGAAGATGCCAAAGTTAAATCAGACAGACTGAGTGTTACAGCGAACTGTTCTCTGGTTATAAAGAATGTCACAGCTGAGGATGTTGGTGTTTACGGCTGCATACAGTACGACAAGGCTGGACAAGGTCAAGGTCCATACACTTGGGTTTTTCTCTCTGTTGTTATCAGTGAGTATTTACATCATAATGTTTTCAGTTCAAACTGTCTTGTTAGAACAATATACTGAAACATTACAATAATTATGATTACAGTGATGAAGTTCATTTTACTCTTGTTGTCTTTCTCTCATAATATCTCCATCTTCACCAGTGACTGAACATAAGGTCTCTGATGAGGTGACGTTAAACTGCTCTGTGTCGACACTGGGACGGTGCGGACACACAGTGCAGTGGGTGTATGAGGGTAATGATCAGGATGTGAAGCACATGAAGGAGTCACAGTCTTCTTGTTCTGCTACTGTGGAGTTTATAACTTCTCATCTTACTGAGCCGTCAAAGTATTCTGAGTTATTCAAGTGTAACGTGACACATAAATACAGTGGAGAAGAGCAGCTGTTTCCCTTCATCCCTCCATCTTCAGGTGAGGAAACTCCCTCATTTCATTTTTTTATTTTTTGTGTGTGAATAATAATTATGGAGTATTTTTCATGTTGGGTTTTTTAGATTTTATTCATCCAGGTGAGGAAACAAGAAATAATGAAACTAAAAACATCAACGCAAATAGGAACATATCAAAAAAGAAAATAAAAGCAGTATCTGTATGAAAATATAACACACTGTCTGTCTGTCTCTTCTTCTCTTTTAATATTTCTAGATGAGGACATTAGAAGAGCTGCAACAACAAATCCTACTCCAATAATACAACACTGTAGTTATTTAACCTTCATCTGTACTTCCTCCCTCCTTCTCTCCCTCTTTCCTTCCTCCATCCCCCTGTCTTCCTTCCTTTCCGTCCTTCCTTACTCCCTCCCTCCTTCTTTCCTTCCTTTCCTTCCTCTCTCTTTCCTTCTTTCCTTCCTCTCTCTTTCCTACCTTCCTCCATCCCCCTTTCTTCCTTCCCTCTGTCCTTCCTCCCTTCCTTCTTTCCTTTCCTTCCTTCTTTCCTTTCCTTCCTCCTTCCTCCCTTCCTTCCATAACCAGAGGACAACAGGAGGGTTAATATCTTGTGTCTCTCTTTCCTCTTTTGAAATATAAAGTATGAAAGTCAGACTGCAGATATTCTCTTATTCAGTTCATCTCAGTCAGTGTGTTCACAAACGTCTGAGTTTCAAACCAACGTCAAATATTAAACTATATTGTACTAATATTGTAATGAAGCTCTGATAAATGCAACATTTTTCAGGTTGTAAAAATCACACGTGCTGTATAAACTGTATCTCTCATAATTTAACTACAGGAGTTTGAACAGTGACTAATGTTTTTAAAGTCTGTGACATCAAGTTATTTACTAACGTTTAAATAATCGATTCTTGACTTTTGTTAATCGATGCAGACTCGTCCACGTCCGCATCGTGATGCATCATATAATCAATTATATTCAACATTTCTATTTCTCTCTCAAATTCTCAACAGCAGGAGCTGGACAAACTCTCCTCTTCATCACTGTCAGAGATGGAGATGAAGTCACTTTGTCCTGTGAAAGTGTGATGACTGATCAGGATAAATGTGACAGGACTGACTGGATCCTCTTCGATTCAACAAACACAGTAGAGCTGATCAAACGTGGGCAGATTGGTGAAGATGCCAAAGTTAAATCAGACAGACTGAGTGTTACAGCGGACTGTTCTCTGGTTATAAAGAAGATCACAGCTGAGGATGCTGGTCGTTACTACTGCAGACAGTATGACAAGGCTGGACAACGACAAGGTCTACCCTCTCTGGTTGATCTGTATGTTATTATCAGTGAGTATTTACATCATAATGTTTTCAGTTCAAACTGTCTTGTTAGAACAATATACTGAAACATTACAATAATTATGATTACAGTGATGAAGTTCATTTTACTCTTGTTGTCTTTCTCTCATAATATCTCCATCTTCACCAGTGACTGAACGTAAGGACTTTGATGAGGTGAAGTTAATCTGCTCTGTGTCGATACATGGACGGTGCAGATACAAAGTGAAGTGGGTGTATGAGGGTAATGATCAGGATGTGAACACTCAGCACATGAAGGAGTCATATCCTTATTGTTCTGCTACTGTGGAGTTTATAACTTCTCATCTTACTGAGCCGTCAAAGTATTCTGAGTTATTCAAGTGTAGAGTGACACATGAATACACTGGAGAAGAGCAGCTGTTTCCCTTCATCCCTCCATCTTCAGGTGAGGAAACTCCCTCATTTCATTTTTTATTTTTTGTGTGTGAATAATAATTATGGAGTATTTTTCGTGTTGGGTTTTTTAGATTTTATTCATCCAGGTGAGGAAACAAGAAATAATGAAACTAAAAACATCAACGCAAATAGGAACATACCAAAAAATAAAATAAAAGCAGTATCTGTATGAAAATATAACACACTGTCTGTCTGTCTCTTCTTCTCTTTAATATTTCTAGATGAGGACATTAGAAGAGCTGCAACAACAAATCCTACTCCAATAATACAACACTGTAGTTATTTAACCTTCATCTGTACTTCCTCCCTCCTTCTCTCCCTCTTTCCTTCCTCCATCCCCCTGTCTTCCTTCCTTTCCGTCCTTCCTTACTCCCTCCCTCCTTCTTTCCTTCCTTTCCTTCCTCTCTCTTTCCTTCTTTCCTTCCTCTCTCTTTCCTACCTTCCTCCATCCCCCTTTCTTCCTTCCCTCTGTCCTTCCTTACTCCCTCCCTCCTTCCTCCCTTCCGTCTTTCCTTTCCTTGCCTTCCTTCTTCCTCCCTTCCTCCCTCCCTTCCTTGTTCCCTTCCTTCCTTAACCAGAGGACAACAGGAGGGTTAATATCTTGTGTCTCTCTTTCCTCTTTTGAAATATAAAGTATGAAAGTCAGACTGCAGATATTCTTATTCAGTTCATCTCAGTCAGTGTGTTCACAAACGTCTGAGTTTCAAACCAACGTCAAATATTAAACTATATTGTACTAATATTATAATGAAGCTCTGATAAATGCAACATTTTTCAGGTTGTAAAAATCACACGTGCTGTATAAACTGTATCTCTCATAATTTAACTACAGGAGTTTGAACAGTGACTAATGTTTTTAAAGTCTGTGACATCAAGTTATTTACTAACGTTGAAATAATCGATTCTTGACTTTTGTTAATCGATGCAGACTCGTCCACGTCCGCATCGTGATGCATCATATAATCAATTACATTCAACATTTCTATTTCTCTCTCAAATTCTCAACAGCAGTAACTGTACAAACGCTCCTCGACATCACTGTCAGAGATGGAGATGAAGTCACTTTGTCCTGTGAAAGTGTGACTGATCAGGATAAATGTGACAGGACTGACTGGATCCTCTTCGATTCAACAAACACACGACTAGATCTAATTAATCGTGGGCAGATTGGTGAAGATGCCAAAGTTAAATCAGACAGACTGAGTGTTACAGCGGACTGTTCTCTGGTTATAAAGAAGATCTCAGCTGAGGATGCTGGTCGTTACTACTGCAGACAGTACAACAAGGCTGGACAACGACAAGGTCTACCCTCTCTGGTTGATCTGTCTGTTATTAGCAGTGAGTATTTACATAATGTTTTCAGATCAAACTGTCTTGTTAGAACAATATACTGAAACATTACAATAATTATGATTACAGTGATGAAGTTCATTTTACTCTTGTTGTCTTTCTCTCATAATATCTCCATCTTCACCAGTGACTGAACATAAGGACTCTGATGAGGTGAAGTTAATCTGCTCTGTGTCGAACCATGGACGGTGCAGATACAAAGTGAAGTGGGTGTATGAGGGTAATGATCAGGATGTGAACACTCAGCACATGAAGGAGTCACAGTCTTCTTGTTCTGCTACTGTGGAGTTTATAACTTCTCATCTTACTGAGCCGTCAAAGTATTCTGAGTTATTCAAGTGTAGAGTGGCACTTGAATACACTGGAGAAGAGCAGCTTTTTACCTTCATCCCTCCATCTTCAGGTGAGGAAACTCCCTCATTTCATTTTTTATTTTTTGTGTGTGAATAATAATTATGGAGTATTTTTCATGTTGAGTTTTTTTTTAGATTTTATTCATCCAGGTGAGGAAACAAGAAATAATGAGACTAAAAACATCAACGCAAATAGGAACATATCAAAAAAGAAAATAAAAGCAGTATCTGTATGAAAATATAACACACTGTCTGTCTGTCTCTTCTTCTCTTTTAATATTTCTAGATGAGGACATTAGAAGAGCTGCAACAACAAATCCTACTCCAATAATACAACACGGTAGTTATTTAACCTTCATCTGTACTTCCTCCCTCCTTCTTGCTTTCTTTCCTTCCTCTCTCTTTCCTACCTTTCTCCATCCCCCTTTCTTCCTTCCTTCTGTCCTGCCTTACTCCCTCCCTCCTTCTTTCCTTCCTTCTTTCCTTTCCTTCCTCCCTTCCTTTCCTCCATCCTTCCTTTCCTCCCTTCTTTCCTTTCCTTCCTTCTTCCTCCCTTCCTCCCTTCCTTCCATCCTTAACTGGAGGACAACAGGAGGGTTAATATCTTGTGTCTCTCTTTCCTCTTTTGAAATATAAAGTATGAAAGTCAGACTGGAGATATTCTCTTATTCAGTTCATCTCAGTCAGTGTGTTCACAAACGTCTGAGTTTCAAACCAACGTCAAATATTAAACTATATTGTACTAATATTGTAATGAAGCTCTGATAAATGCAACATTTTTCAGGTTGTAAAAATCACACGGGCTGTATAAACTGTATCTCTCATAATTTAACTACAGGAGTTTGAACAGTGACAAATGTTTTTAAAGTCTGTGACATCAAGTTATTTACTAACGTTTAAATAATCAATTCTTGACTTTTGTTAATCGATGCAGACTCGTCCACGTCCGCATCGTGATGCATCATATAATCAATTATATTCAACATTTCTATTTCTCTCTCAAATTCTCAACACCAGTAACTGGACGAACTGTCCTCTCCATCACTGGCAGAGATGGAGATGAAGTCACTTTGTCCTGTGAAAGTGTGACTGATCAGGATAAATGTGACAGGACTGACTGGACCTTCGTCGATACAACACACACACGACTAGATCTGATCAAACGTGGGCAGATTGGTGAAGATGCCAAAGTTAAATCAGACAGACTGAGTGTTACAGCGGACTGTTCTCTGGTTATAAAGAATGTCACAGCTGAGGATGCTGGTCGTTACTACTGCAGACAGTACAACAAGGCTGGACAACTACAACACACTCTGGTTGATCTCTCTGTTATTAGCAGTGAGTATTTACATCATAAAATTTTCAGCTCAAACTGTCTTGTTAGAACAATATACTGAAACATTACAATAATTATGATTACAGTGATGAAGTTCATTTTACTCTTATTTTTACTTTATTTTTTGTGTGTGAATAATAATTATGGAGTATTTTTCGTGTTGGTTTTTTTTAGATTTTATTCATCCAGGTGATGAAACAAGAAATAATGAAACTAAAAACATCAACGCAAATAGGAACATATCAAAAAAGAAAATAAAAGCAGTATCTGTATGAAAATATAACACACTCTCTGTCTGTCTCTTCTTCTCTTTTAATATTTCTAGATGAGGACATTAGAAGAGCTGCAACAACAAATCCTACTCCAATACTACATCCTTTCTGTCCTTCCTTCCTTCCTTGTTTCCTCCCTCCCTTCCTCTTTTCCTTTCTCCCTCCCTACTGCCTTATTTCCTCCCTCCCTCCTACCTTCCTTCCTTCCTTCCTCCTTTGTTTTGCCCTAGGGTTTTTGTCTCGTGACTTCCTGTTTTTATTTTGAAAATTAATTCTCCTCTCGTTTCAGGTCACTTGCCCTTCCTCATGTGTCACTGGTCTGATTGTCTTCCCTGATTCCTGATTGTGTCCACCTGTTCCCCATTACCCTCATGTGTTTTATAGTCTGCGTCTTCCCTTGTCTTGTGCCAGAGTGTCTCGTTCTGTCGTGCACCCCAGCCAGTCTCCACAGTCAATGATATTCCTCAGCCTTGTTATTTCTCACGTCAAGTAAGCCTGTATTCTTTGCCTCCTTGCGAGTGATCTTTTGTTTGTATTTTTTCATAGATTAAGAGTAGTAGTCAGTTTAGTTTCTTAGTTTTGTAGAGCCTCCTTACGAGTGATCTTTTGTTATTTTTTTCTTCGAGTAAGCATAGTAGTCAGTATAGTTTCTTAGAGTTTTGTAGAGCCTCCGATTTTCTGTTTTATTTTCCCTTTTGTGAACGGAGTTTGGTTCCTCCAGTGTTTTGTTTTCCTAGTTGTGGCTTTTTCGTTTACCTCCTAGTGGAGTGATTTTCTGTTTTAGTCCTTAGTTTTTTTTAGGCTTTTTCCCTCCTTGTTTAGGAGTGGTTTTGTTTGTTAGTATATTTTTCTCCCTAGATTCCAGCCTTGATAGAATAAAGTTATTATAGCCGTTTATTTTGTCACTCTGTCAAGAAGGTTGGAATCAATAAAAGTCTGCCTAAACAGTCTCTGCAACCTCTGCATCTGATTCCTCATTTCGTCCAGGTCTGACATTACACTCTGGCCAGTATGGACTCAGCAGAGGTCAAGCGGATGACTACGGCCCTGTGTGCCCAAGAGGCTCGTCTTGCCCATCAGGAGGAGTTTCGGATGGCTATGGCTTCTCAGTTGGGTCACATCTTGTCTCAACTTCAGAGCATGTATGACCATCTCGTCCATAGGACCACAGAACCCAAGCCTTCGGCTGCTGCTGCTGCTCCTGCCCCGACCGTGCCTGTCGTCGGGGCTGGTTGTAGGTTAGCCTCCCCAGAGCCATTCTCGGGGAAACTGGGATTATGTAAGCCTTTTCGCATTGACAGTTCTATTCATTATGAACTTAATCCCCATGCTTTCCCCACTGACCGGTCCAAAATAGCCTTCATGATGTCCCACTTGACCGGACGAGCCAAAGCATGGGCCTCAGCAGAATGGGCTCGGGACTCACCACTCTGCAGCTCCTTCACAGACTTTAAGGTAGCTTTATAGAGTACTTTTGAACCGGTTACGACCGACCGGGAAAAGGCTCAGGAGCTGAGCAGACTGAAGCAAAGCAGCGATTCTGTTTGACTACGCCATCCGCTTCCGCACCTTGGCTGTGGAGAGTGGGTGGAATTCCACAGCTCTATATGATGTGTTCCTGAAGGGGCTGGCAGCCCCTATTCAAGACCTTCTTGTTCCCCTAGATCTACCACCAGATTTAGACTCCCTCATCGCGCTTGCCATCCGGACGGATAACCAGGTCCGCCAGCTCAGACCGCAACGGAGTGGCAGTTCTACGATGACGGAGAGACTACTGTGCACCCAAGCACCCGGAGGGCCGGTTCCCCACCGTTCACTGCCCAAGCAACATCGTCCTTCCCCCAGGGAAGGAGAGGGAGAACCTTGGGAGCAATTTGGAAGGGCTCGGCTGACGCAGGAAGAGCGAAGGAGTCGACTACTGGAAGGTCGGTGCTTTTACTGCGGGGAGTCAGGCCATCTCATCGCCGCCTGCTCAGTCAAGAGATCCATGGTGGTGAGTCAATTCACTGCATCAGGCTCCGCTTCACGTACTCTCAGCAAGGTCAAGGTAATACACCACACCGCCACAGAACTCGAGGCACTCATAGTCTCAGGGGCGGATGAGAGCTTGATGAACTGGGATTTTGCAGAGGAGCTGGGCCTCAAATTTGAACTCCTAGTTAAGCCGATTAAAGCCAAAGCTCTCAACGGGAAGGAACTGTTCACCATCTCACATGTCACTGAACCCCTTAGATTGCACATAAATGAGCACAGAGAACACATTAGTTTTTATGTATTCAAGTCACGCTCTAATGCACTGATTTTGGGACAGCCTTGGCTGTATCGACACAATCCCCATGTAAACTGGAGAACGGGAGAAGTCATGGGGTGGGGGGAGGACTGTGTTGGAGACTGCCTTGACGCCCCGACTCAGGGGAAAGATGTAACTGAGGTTAACCTTGTCTCTGCTAATCCCGTCACAGACTCCGAGTACCCAGACCTGAACTCGATGCCCTCCTGCTACCACCACCTCCGGGAGGTGTTTAACAAAACTAAGGCCATGTCACTCCCTCCACATCGGTCATACGACTGTGCTATCGAACTTATCCCAGGCTCCACCTTTCCCAAGGGCCGCCTGTATTCGGTCTCGGGTCCTGAGAGGGGGGCCATGCGGGAGTACATCGAGACATCACTGAAAGCAGGGTTGATCCACCACTCATCATCACCAGCAGCCGCTGGTTTCTTCTTTGTGGGCAAGAAGGACGGGTCTCTAAGACCTTGCATCGACTACAGTCCGCTAAATGACATTACTATAAAAAACCGTTACCCACTTCCTCTCATGTCCTCCGTTTTTGATCAGCTTGAGCAGGCCAAAGTTTTCACCAAGCTAGACCTTCGCAACGCTTAACATTTGGTTAGAATTAGAGAGGGGGACGAGTGGAAGACAGGATTTAATACCCCAAGTGGTCATTATGAATACCTGGTCATGCCTTTTGGGCTCACAAACGCGCCCGCTGTATTCCAAGCCATGATAAACGACGTACTTAGAGACTTTCTGGACCACTTCGTTTATATGTACCTCAACGACATCCTCATTTACTCCCCTGACCTTGACACACACCAAGACCATGTGACCAAAGTATTGAAAAGACTGTTGGATAACAGACTCTATGTCAAAGCAGAAAAGAGTGTGTTCCATGCCGACACTGTCTCCTTCCTGGGCTTAATCGTAGCCCCAGGAAGAGTGCAAATGGACCCGGCTAAAATTAGCGCTGTGGCTGAATGGCCCACACCTGATAGCCGCAGAAAGGTTCAGCAGTTCCTCGGATTTGCTAACTTTTACAGGCAGTTCATCAGAGGCTCTAGCGCAATAGCTTCTCCTCTCCATGCTCTTACCTCCACTCAGGTGCAGTTCCACTGGTCTCAAGAGGCGGAGACAGCCTTCCAGACCCTCAAGCGTCGCTTTACCTCGGCCCCCATCCTCACCATGCCAGACCCTCTGCGACAGTTCGTGGTCGAGGTTGATGCCTCCAACAAAGGGATCAGGGCAGTCCTCTCTCAACGGTCGGAGCAGGATGGTAAGGTGCATCCCTGCATTCTTGTCACGGCGGCTGTCCAAAGCAGAGCGGAACTACGATGTCGGCAACCGGGAGCTGCTGGTGGTCAAACTTGCTCTGGAAGAGTGGAGACACTGGCTTGAGGGGGCTAACCATCCATTCATTGTCTGGACTGATCACAAGAACCTGGAATACATCAAAAAAGCTAAGAGACTTAACTCTCGCCAGGCCATGTGGGCGCTCTTTTTTAACCGGTTTTCTTTCACTCTTTCTTACAGGCCGGGGTCCCAGAACGTCAAGCCTGACGCCCTGTCACGACTCTTTGACCCCGAGCCTGTTGCCAAGGAACCAGAGACTATCCTCCCACTTACCTGTGTGGTTGGAGCGGTGACTTGGCAGATAGAAAATGAGGTTAAGCAGGCTAATGGTGAGGCTCTGCCACCTAGTGGGTGCCCAGAGAATCTTCTGTTTGTCCCGGTTGAGTTGCGCGCCCACAGGTGATCCACTGGGCCCACACCTCACTGCTTTCCTGTCATCCGGGAGTTTGGAGGACGATGT
The DNA here is from genome assembly GCF_027409825.1 of Scomber japonicus. Taxonomy (NCBI): domain Eukaryota; kingdom Metazoa; phylum Chordata; class Actinopteri; order Scombriformes; family Scombridae; genus Scomber; species Scomber japonicus. The sequence goes on along the minus strand of NC_070594.1, from coordinate 2,354,459 downwards.
TCGCCATCTCCTGGAGGTTCTGGTGGCCATCCATGGAATGGGAGGTCCGGGAGTACGTAGAGGCATGTTCGGTCTGCGCCCGAAACAAGACATCCTCCGGGTCACGCATGGGACTCTTACAGCCGCTCCCGATCCCCTCCAGACCTTGGTCCGACATCTCCATGGACTTCGTCACGGGGCTCCCGGTTTCTCAAGGTAACACCACTGTCCTCACAGTGGTGGACAGATTTTCTAAGATGGCTAGATTTATTGCTCTGCCAAAACTGCCATCCGCCAAGGAAACAGCAGAGATCATGATGAACAATGTTTTCAAGGTTCATGGTTTCCCCAAGGACATTGTCTCGGACCGAGGGCCCCAGTTTGTTTCTAGGTGTTTCTACGCCTTGTTATTTCTCACGTCAAGTAAGCCTGTATTCTTTGCCTCCTTGCGAGTGATCTTTTGTTTGTATTTTTTCATAGATTAAGAGTAGTAGTCAGTTTAGTTTCTTAGTTTTGTAGAGCCTCCTTACGAGTGATCTTTTGTTATTTTTTTTCTTCGAGTAAGCATAGTAGTCAGTATAGTTTCTTAGAGTTTTGTAGAGCCTCCGATTTTCTGTTTTATTTTCCCTTTTGTGAACGGAGTTTGGTTCCTCCAGTGTTTTGTTTTCCTAGTTGTGGCTTTTTCGTTTACCTCCTAGTGGAGTGATTTTCTGTTTTAGTCCTTAGTTTTTTTAGGCTTTTTCCCTCCTTGTTTAGGAGTGGTTTTGTTTATTAGTATATTTTCTCCCTGTTTATATTTTTCTCCCTAGATTCCAGCCTTGATAGAATAAAGTTATTATAGCCGTTTATTTTGTCACTCTGTCAAGAAGGTTGGAATCAAAAAAAGTCTGCCTAAACAGTCTCTGCAACCTCTGTATCTGATTCCTCATTTTGTCCAGGTCTGACACCTCCCTCCTTTCCTTCCTTCTTCCTCCCTTCCTCCCTTCCTTCCATCCTTAATTGGAGGACAACAGGAGGGTTAATATCCTGTGTCTCTCTTTCCTCTTGAAATATAAAGTATGAAAGTCAGACTGAAGATATTCTCTTATTCAGTTCATCTCAGCCAGTGTGTTCACAAACGTCTGAGTTTCAAACCAACGTCAAATATTAAACTATATTGTACTAATATTGTAATGAAGCTCTGATAAATGCAACATTTTTCAGGTTGTAAAAATCACACGTGCTGTAAAAACTATATCTCTCATAATTTAACTACAGGAGTTTGAACAGTGACAAATGTTTTTAAAGTCTGTGACATCAAGTTGTTTACTAACGTTTAAATAATCGATTCTTGACTTTTGTTAATCGATGCAGACTCGTCCACGTCCGCATCGCGATGCATCATATAATCAATTATATTCAACATTTCTATTTCTCTCTCAAATTCTCAACAGCAGTAACTGGACTAACTTACCTCTACATCACTGTCAGAGAAGGAGATGAAGCCACTTTGTCCTGTGAAAATGTGACTGATCAGGATAAATGTGACAGGACTGACTGGACCTTCTTTGATACAACACACACACGACTAGATCTGATCAAACGTGGGCAGATTGGTGAAGATGCCAAAGTTAAATCAGACAGACTGAGTGTTACAGCGGACTGTTCTCTGGTTATAAAGAAGATCACAGCTGAGGATGCTGGTCGTTACGGCTGCATACACTACAACAAGGCTGGACAACTACAACACACTCTGGTTGATCTGTCTGTTATTAGCAGTGAGTATTTACATCATAAAGTTTTCAGTTCAAACTGTCTTGTTAGAACAATATACTGAAACATTACAATAATTATGATTACAGTGATGAAGTTCATTTTACTCTTGTTGTCTTTCTCTCACAATATCTCCATCTTCACCAGTGACTGAACATAAGGTCTCTGATGAGGTGAAGTTAAGCTGCTCTGTGTCGACATATGGATGGTGCATATTCACAGTGCAGTGGGTGTATGAGGGTAATGATCAGGATGTGATCACTCAGCACATGAAGAAGTCACAGTCTTCTTGTTCTGCTACTGTGGAGTTTATAATTTCTCATTTTACTGAGCCGTCAAAGTATTCTGAGTTATTCAAGTGTAGAGTGACAGATAAATACACCGGAGAAGAGAAGGGTTTGTTTCCCTTCATCCCTCCATCTTCAGGTGAGGAAACTCCCTCATTTCATTTTTTTATTTTTTGTGTGTGAATAATAATTATGGAGTATTTTTCGTGTTGGGTTTTTTAGATTTTATTCATCCAGGTGAGGAAACAAGAAATAATGAAACTAAAAGCATCAACACAAATAGGAACATATCAAAAAAGAAAATAAAAGCAGTATCTGTATGAAAATATAACACACTGTCTGTCTGTCTCTTCTTCTCTTTTAATATTTCTAGATGAGGACATTAGAAGAGCTGCAACAACAAATCCTACTCCAATAATACAACACTGTAGTTATTTAACCTACATCTGTACTTCCTCCCTCCTTCTTGCTTTCTTTCCTTCCTCTCTCTTTCCTACCTTCCTCCATCCCCCTTTCTTCATTCCTTCTGTCTTGCCTTACTCCCTCCCTCCTTCTTTCCTTCCTTCTTTCCTTTCCTTCCTCCCTCCCTCCTTCTTTCCTTCCTTCCCTTCCTTCTTCCCTTCCTTCCTTAACCAGAGGACAACAGGAGGGTTAATATCTCTTTTTCCTCTTTTGAAATATAAAGTATGAAAGTCAGACTGCAGATATTCTCTTGTTCAGTTCATCTCAGTCAGTGTGTTCACAAACGTCTGAGTTTCAAACCAACGTCAAATATTAAACTATATTGTACTAATATTGTAATGAAGCTCTGATAAATGCAACATTTTTCAGGTTGTAAAAATCACACATGCTGTATAAACTGTATCTCTCATAATTTAACTGCAGGAGTTTGAACAGTGACAAATGGTTTTTAAAGTCTGTGACATCAAGTTGTTTACTAACGTTCAAATAATGGATTCTTGACTTTTGTTAATCGATGCAGACTCGTCCACGTCCGCATCGTGATGCATCATATAATCAATTATCTTCAACATTTCTATTTCTCTCTCAAATTCTCAACAGCAGTAACTGGACGACCTTACCTCATCACTGTCAGAGATGGACATGAAGTCACTTTGTCCTGTGAAAGTGTGACTGATCAGGATAAATGTGACAGGACTGACTGGACCTTCGTTGATACAACACACACACGACTACATCTGATTAAACGTGGGCAGATTGGTGAAGATGCCAAAGTTAAATCAGACAGACTGAGTGTTACAGCGAACTGTTCTCTGGTTATAAAGAAGATCACAGCTGAGGATGTTGGTCGTTACTACTGCTGGCAGTACGAGAAGTCTGGACAACGACAATATCAACACTCTCAGGTTTATCTCTCTGTTATTAGCAGTGAGTATTTACATCATGTTTTCAGATCAAACTGTCTTGTTAGAACAATATACTGAAACATTACAATAATTATGATTACAGTGATGAAGTTCATTTTACTCTTGTTGTCTTTCTCTCATAATATCTCCATCTTCACCAGTGACTGAACATAAGGATGAGGTGAAGTTAAACTGCTCTGTGTCGACATATGGACCGTGCAGACACACAGTGCAGTGGGTGTATGAGGGTAATGATCAGGATGTGAAGCACATGAAGGAGTCACAGTCTTCTTGTTCTGCTACTGTGGAGTTTATAACTTCTCATCTTACTGAGCCGTCAAAGTATTCTGAGTTATTCAAGTGTAACGTGACCTTCATCCCTCCATCTTCAGGTGAGGAAACTCCCTCATTTCATTTTTATATTTTTTGTGTGTGAATAATAATTTTCATGTTGGATTTTTTAGATTTTATTCATCCAGGTGAGGAAACAAGAAATAATGAAACTAAAAGCATCAATGCAAATAGGAACATATCAAAAGAGAAAATAAAAGCAGTATCTGTATGAAAATATAACACACTGTCTGTCTGTCTCTTCTTCTCTTTTAATATTTCTAGATGAGGACATTAGAAGAGCTGCAAATCTTCCTTCTTTCCTTTCCTTCCTTCTTCCTCCTTTCTTCCCTCCCTTCCTTCCTTCTCTGCTCCCAAATGCTGAAGCCTCACCCCCTACCAAGTGTCACCTGTCAATCAAAGTCACCACCTCTACCAGAAACATGGACGCTACGTCGGAGAGCTTTCTGCTGCTAGCTCGTCGTTAATGTGTTCAGATTATATAAAGTATTTGTTTTAATTCTCTTTCCAGGCAGGTTGAGGTTCCTCATCGTGCCTCTGGATTTAACTGCATTCATAATCATCGTTGTGTTAGTCTACATACGGACGAAAACTAAAGGTGAGAACATTCACACAACATTTATGATCAAGTTTTGATTAATCTGCATTTTTACTGATGAAACTCTTGTTTTGTGTTTTCAGGGAACAAAACACAGATCAGTGACAATGCTGTGAGTTTTAAAACTGAATATTCAAATGCTTACTGTGTGTTTGTGGTAGTTCACTATTTACTGTGATTCTGTAAAGACAATAAGAATAAACAGAGCTGACTGTATTACTCTGAAACAAAGGTCATTTATTTGTTCCATTATATCTCAGAAGCTCAGGTGTGTTGTGTTGTTCCTCACAGGTGCATGATGATGAAGATGGAGATGAAGACCTATGAAAACGCTGGAGAACCTTCTGCTTCTATCAGACTCCACTGATCTACAACTTGAAACTACAACTTTCACTCCAACATCAACTCAGCAGAGTAAATAACATTTCATCAGATTTTACATGACAAGTTAAAGCTTTTGTTTGTGTCTTGGTGGGTTTAGGTGGGTGACTCTTTGTTAACTGTCTTGCACTGTGTTGTTAAACTTTTCACCCATTTTAAGAATTTAAAACAAATGTTTATATTTTATTTTTTTATACTATAGTTTTGTCTCTGTTTGTATGATTATGATTATGGTAATTTTCACATGTTTGCTGGTAGTGAGATATGTTTTAAACTGTGTAGAATAGACTGAACTGAGCTGGGAGCTTTAATAGAGTCAGTAACTGTCTTCTCTTCATTAGAGCTACGGGTGCACAGCATCTCTTCATCTTCTACATACTTATTATTATTCTTCCACCAAGCTTTGAGAAAACCCCGACAATATATACATCAAAACGTGCGGCTCGATGGGGAAAGAGGTGCTTTGACTTTTGGTATTGAAATTCCAATTTTTCCCAAAGTTATTCCCAAAAAAACGGGAATAATTCTCCATTGGAAATGAATGGGAATTTTTTTTTAAACCCACAAAATTTCACCCTTTTTCAGAGTCACCTAGCTCTCTCATACCTGCACGTAGAAATTCAACCTTTAAAACGGAGGAAAACTTGTGCTCTGTCCAAAACACCAAACTGTTTTTCCATAACATGTAAACTTTTCAAACTATGAGCAGTCAAACGAGAAGTGGAAATCACTTTTTCTTCAAAGTTAGAGTGGAAGCGGCAGTTAGCTTGAGTGTGAAAATCAGCAAAAAATAACCTTAATTTTTATTTTTAACTCGAGCTCACGGCCAAACCGTAAAAAAGAGACAAATAATTTTTGGTCAAAATGTAGACATAGGTGTTGGGATTCATAAAATGTGACGTTGACAGGCGGGGTCTGCACAAAATTTAAACGGGGAGGCCGAGACCGGCACCAATACCTGTCTCGCTCTCGATTGACCCTAATGTAATCGTCTTTTTTTTCCAAAAGAATCTCACTCTGTGTTCACACTGAGCTTACTCGCTCATTTTAAGGAATATCTGAATAAAATAAACACTGTCAGAATCTGCCGGCTTCTGTGTCTCTCACGGTGTTTTCGGTTTTTGGACAGGAGTTACGGTTTTCTCACAGTTTGTAATTGTTCGGGACCTTGTCAGAAGCCAAATTCTGGGGGCATTTTGAGAATTTCCAAGCAGAGTCTCACACATCGCCGTAGCAACCGTATGGCCTTAGCTGACCTTAGCAACCGCAGGGCCTTAGCAACCTGTCGCTGGGCAGAAACTGAGCTACTTTTTTGTGATTGGCTAATTCCTGTCTGTCTGTTTTTGAAACTGAGCTAATTCATTTGAATGGAGATTAATTCATGTTTACTGTGGACAAAATAAATAGTTTTATTGTTTCATATTGTTTTGTATGATTTGTGGTGTATAAAAAGATTCAACATATATCAATAGAAGATGAACAAAATGTACATAATTATAATGAGTAATATAATTTCAATAAAAATCTACTCTCTTAATGATTGACTCAATAATTTCGTAACAGTGATGTTCCTGTCTGTGAACAAATGAAGTAGACTTAACGTAATTAGTTTAAATAAATATTAGTTATGCTTAAATATGGTTAACATTTACTTAATATTTTCAGGGATGTTAAGTTGAGAATAAAGTACATTCATAATGTACTGGTTTCAACCTGGTGCTCCATATGATCAATCCATTATTTACACAGTTAGAAAAGTATTCACTTAAGTTTCCTGGCATGGCCTGATGCACTGAATGTGCCACACATCTTCAAGGTAAAATTGAACTTTGTAAATGTTGTGCATACACTAACTATACACACGTGTGTCGTATTTGAACCATTTTTGCAAACAGGGGGCGCTATAGTAACAATATTACAAGAAAAAATAAGTCATGTACTCATCCCAGTTGTAGTAACTGGATTAACATTGGATTTTAACACAGCAGCTGAACAAAGAACTACTCTCTGAGAACTGAAAACATGATCTTTATTACTAGTCTCTAAACCAGGGGTGGGCAATTAATTTTTACAAGAGGCCACATGAGAAACCTGAATTGTGTCAGAGGGCCACACCAACGATAACTTGAACTTAATTCTGCTCATCTTTCTTCCATTGTAAAATGCACTGAATTACTGTATATATTTTGAATAGCTGGTACTGGTAAAACTATTCTGTAAATATTTATATTAGGCTATGTGAAATTGTGGTGTAGAGGTCAAATAAGAAAACACAAACAATCATTGAATCAGTGCAATTTATTTTTAACAGTATTTTTAACCAGTGGTTGTCCCTTTTCATTGACTGCATGGCTGCCAGCTCCTCCGTGACTTGAACGTTTGCAGTTATGCCACGTAAGAAGATGAGGAACTGGGCGGTGTCACGTACATCGCAGCTCTCATCCAAAGCCAGAGAAAAACGGTCAAAGTCGGCCCGCTCTGTTCTTCAGCTGAAGCTCCAAGTTCCCAGCGATGTCCTCAACCCGCCTCGTTACAGTGCGTCAGGAGAGTGACACGTTCTCAAACGCAGCCTTTTTCTCCATATCAGTGCAACAGAGTCCAATAAGCACTCCTTAATGAACTCTCTGTCAGAAAACGCCTCACTTCTTCTGGCGATTTTGTGAGAAATTACATCACTTGTTGCTGTTCACCTTCACTCACAGCTCACGCACGTCCACACGGAAGTAACACAAACGTAGCGCTTTCAAAATAAAAGCAGCACAGTTGTAATGCACGCACGACACAGATATTTGTTTAATTTGTGTTGTAATTTATGGTTGGCCTCACGCGGGTCGGACAGGGACGCAAAGGGCCGGATGTGGCCCGTGGGCGTAGTTTGCCCAGGTCTGCTCTAAACTAACTAATGTGGCCTAACTCTTCATAATGCAGGAACATGTGACCCAGTGCAGTGCTGTGACTCTCTGATGTGTTTTTAATAGTTTCTGGACAACAACAGAGGAGTCATATATATCAGACTTTGATAAACACACAGTACTTGTTAGTAGATCAGTTCTTTGTTGGTTTGGATTCAAACATAAAGACAAATGTAGAAAATCAGCAGAATGATCCTTTAAGTGCCTCAAAACAGACAAACACATGTGATACCTAACCCTCCTGTTGACTTTCTGTCAACTGAGAACATTTTGTCCTCTGTGGTCAAAGCTGATCCATTTTGGTTTGACTGTTAATAAACCATAAAGTATAAATTATCACCCAGTTCTTTGTTAGACCTTTTTAACTGACTTCATTCCAACTAAATACCAAGTAAGTAAGTTTTACACTTACTTTAGGAAATTATGGTCAATTTAGGTTCCATTTAAATGAGATTTGTTTTTAGTTAAAGAGCAGAAATGATAAATGAATTTCATTAAATTTAAGATCAGAGGAAGATATGATGATGGGTTAGGGTTAACACACCAGTTATCATCAGAAACATACTGCTGGGGTCTCACTGGTGATTTTCAGAGATGAAATTATTCTCTTTGTCTGGTGCCTTGATAAAGTTTGGCCTGTCAGTGACTATGAGCATTATATGACCCACTTTGAAATGCAGCAGTGGAGAGGAAGTGTGTTGTAGTCTTGGTGGTGAGTGGGTCGACACATTCACAGTTAACTTCTGATTATGATATAATATCTTATATACAGTACATATAGGAGATTATATAAGATACTGTAGATGTGAGTGATTGCTTTCTCATAAAATACAAACATGTTCAAATTTAAAGTGAATAAGCTCCATCTACAAAAAAGTCACAAACTCACAAGTGAAAAAAAATGGACTGAAGCCACAAAGAGGAGGAGACTCTTTGCTCATTACAGGAAGTAGATTTAGTTTTTTTCTGCACAATGAGAACTGAAAATGAGGAAGAGAGAGAGAGAGAACAATAGAGAAGCACGATGGTTGAACTCAGATGGATTAAAATGGTTTTATTTCTGATTGTGGGGCTTCAGTTTACAGGTAAGATACAAAACTCTTATTTAATAACCTTTATTTTACTGAGACAGTCAAATGAACAGTTTTGAACATTCACACTACAGTCATATTGTCATTTCAGTTCATTTATCACATTTCTCTCTAGTGGTGTGAATCTTAACTGTCCTCACCATTCAATTTGATTCTACGATGCATCTCAACGTATCACATCCTGATTTTTCTAAATTACTGCATGATACAATAAGTCAGTATGAGAGGAAAAGCAAAGTGAGGGGGGTGAAGTGCAGCTGTGTGTTATTATGTCTCAGGAATGCAGAGCAGCGTCTTTGCTGTACTGTTAGCAGGGCCGTAGCGGGGGGGGGGGGGGGGGGGGGTGAAGCTCTGCTCTTTGACATGGTTGTGCAATTGCTTATGAGTAACAGTCACAGGGACACAGTTATTCTAGTTCTGCTTCACGCATAATCCTGCTGCAATACGTTTTTATCAAGTAGAATAATACAGCATCATCATACACATAGTCTCAGATATGACTTTCTGCTTTTTATTCACATCAAGTCAGCTCAGTCACTTTATTTTTGGCATCTTGACATTTTAAACAGGTTAGGACACTTTTCATTCAGAATATACGTTTTTCATTACAACTACACACAACTCATTATTTACTGCACTGTGACTCTAACTAATGAGATGCATAAATTGTGCAGAAACTGATGATGTCAGAGTCACTTTCTTTGCCTTCTTAGCCGCAAACTCAGCAATAAGATCTTTATAATCCAGTTTGGATGCAATGTCCTTTTCAATAGAGAGTAGGGCAAGCCTGCACAGTCTGTCCTGTGACATGGAGGTGCACAAATAGTTTTTTATTAGTTTCAACTTTGAAAAGCTTTGCTCGCCCGATGCCACCGTTACTGGAAAAGTCAATAGGATCCTGAGCTCAATCTCACAGTTAGGGAAAGTTCCTTCAATCTGTTTGAGGTAACAAAGTGTTTTAAGTGCTGTAGTTGTTTCCTTTGGGATTATTTCTCAAAGTATCCTCAACTCCTCCTGAGATTTGGACGTGCTCAGAGCATCACTCAGTCTTGTGCACTGTCTTTTGTTACGCCCCAGTCTAGGGGTGCCTAGGACATAACCTGATTTGGCCCCATCTTCCTCAATTCCCAAATAGCCACAGGCGAATAATTGTGTGTAAGGAAATATTTATTTACACAAATTAAATAATGAATGTATAGATATAAATAGAATACAAAATCAAACTTCAGAGTGGACCAAGAAACTTACTCTAAGAAAACAAATAACAAGAACTTAGCTCCCTGCCTAAATAAACAGGAGAAAACAAGATTAACCAAAACTGGCAGTCCACCCTTACTGTTCAACATAAACTATACAACCCATAGCTACTTCCAAAGAAACCAAGCCAAACAAAAGTGTGGCCGGTTGGGAGAGGAGGAGGACGGGGAGTAGCCTGCTGCCCGCTGCCTGCTGCCCCTAGACTGCCGCCATCTTGGCTGTTTTATAGCTGGCCCCTCCCAGCTGCAGCCAATCGCAGGCCTTCACCAATCATAGCATCGCGACGGCACACAGCTATTTACCTGTTAAGAAAAGAACCAAAGAAACACAGGGCACACAAACAGACCAAAACACAAATATGACCAGTCATAACACTTTGCAAGTCACTCTTCTCCATTTCAAGCAGTTTGGTCAGATCAACAAGAAATCCAAACATGTTGCCAAACTGCTGCATTTGTTTAAAACGCCTTTGTCGTCCGTCAACATCAAGTTATTTACTAACGTTTAAATAATCGATTCTTGACTTTTGTTAATCAATGCAGACTCGTCCACGTCCGCATCGTGATGCATCATATAATCAATTATATTCAACATTTCTATTTCTCTCTCAAATTCTCAACAGCAGTAACTGTACGACCTGGCCTCTTCATCACTGCCAGAGATGGAGATGAAGTCACTTTGTCCTGTGAAAATGTAACTGATCAGGATAAATGTAACAGGACTGACTGGATCTTCTTTGATTCAACAAACACACGACTAGATCTGATCAAACGTGGGCAGATTGGTGAAGATGCCAAAGTTAAATCAGACAGACTGAGTGTTACAGCGAACTGTTCTCTGGTTATAAAGAAGATCACAGCTGAGGATGCTGGTCGTTACTACTGCACACAGTACAACAAGGCTGGACAAAAACAAGATCTAGACTCTCTGGTTGATCTGTATGTTGTCAGCAGTGAGTATTTACATCATAAAGTTTTCAGTTCAAACTGTCTCGTTAGAACAATATACTGAAACATTACAATAATTATGATTACAGTGATGAAGTTCATTTTACTCTTGTTGTCTTTCTCTCTCAATATCTCCATCTTCACCAGTGACTGAACATAAGGATAAGGTGAAGTTAAACTGCTCTGTGTCGACATATAGGCGGTGCAAACACAGAGTGAAGTGGGTGTATGAGGGTAATGATCAGGATGTGAAGCTCATGAAGAAGTCACAGTCTTATTGTTCTGCTACTGTGGAGTTTATAACTTCTCATCTTACTGAGCCGTCAAAGTATTCTGAGTTATTCAAGTGTAGAGTGACACATGAATACACTGGAGAAGAGCATCTGTTTCCCTTCATCCCTCGATCTTCAGGTGAGGAAACTCCCTCATTTAATTTTTTTTATTTTTTGTGTGTGAATAATAATTATGGAGTATTTTTCATGTTGGGTTTTTTTAGATTTTATTCATCCAGGTGAGGAAACAAGAAATAATGAAACTAAAAGCATCAACGCAAATAGGAACATATCAAGAAAGAAAATAAAAGCAGTATCTGTATGAAAATATAACAAACTGTCTGTCTGTCTCTTCTTCTCTTTTAATATTTCTAGATGAGGACATTAGAAGAGCTGCAACAACAAATCCTACTCCAATAATACAACACTGTAGTTATTTAACCTCCATCTGTACTTCCTACCTCCTTCTTGCTTTCTTTCCTTCCTCTCTTTCCTACCTTCCTCCATCCCCCTTTATTCCTTCCGTCTGTCCTTCCTTACTCCCTCCCTCCTTCTTTCCTTTCCTTCCGCCCTTCCTCCCTCCTACCTTCCATCCTCCCTCCCTTCCTGTCCTTTCCTCCCTTCCTCCCTCCTTTCCTTCCTTAACCAGAGGACAACAGGAGGGTTAATATCTCTCTTTCCTCTTTTGAAATATAAAGTATGAAAGTCAGACTGCAGATATTCTCTTATTCAGTTCATCTCAGTCAGTGTGTTCACAAACGTCTGAGTTTCAAACCAACGTCAAATATTAAACTATATTGTACTAATATTGTAATGAAGCTCTGATAAATGCAACATTTTTCAGGTTGTAAAAATCACACGTGCTGTATAAACTGTATCTCTCATAATTTAACTACAGGAGTTTGAACAGTGACAAATGTTTTTAAAGTCTGTGACATCAAGTTATTTACTAACGTTTAAATAATCGATTCTTGACTTTTGTTAATCGATGCAGACTCGTCCACGTCCGCATCGCGATGCATCATATAATCAATTATATTCAACATTTCTATTTCTCTCTCAAATTCTCAACAGCAGTAACTGGACAACCTGGCCTCTTCATCACTGTCAGAGATGGAGATGAAGTCACTTTGTCCTGTAAAAGTGTGACTGATCAGGATAAATGTGACAGGACTGACTGGATCTTCTTTGATTCAACATACACACCAGTAAAGCTGATTAAACGTGGGCAGATTGGTGAAGATGCCAAAGTTAAATCAGACAGACTGAGTCTTACAGCGAACTGTTCTCTGGTTATAAAGAATGTCACAGCTGAGGATGCTGGTGGTTACTACTGCACACAGTACAACAAGTCTGGACAACTACAAGGTCTATACTCTCTGGTTGATCTGTCTGTTGTCAGCAGTGAGTATTTACATCATAAAGTTTTCAGCTCAAACTGTCTTGTTAGAACAATATACTGAAACATTACAATAATTATGATTACAGTGATGAAGTTCATTTTACTCTTGTTATCTTTCTCTCATAATATCTCCATCTTCACCAGTGACTGAACATAAGGATGAGGTGAAGTTAAACTGCTCTGTGTCGACAGATGGACGGTGCAAACACAGAGTGAAGTGGGTGTATGAGGGTAACGATCAGGATGTGAAGCACATGAAGAAGTCACAGTCTTATTGTTCTGCTACTGTGGAGTTTATAACTTCTCATTTTACTGAACCGTCAAAGTATTCTGAGTTATTCAAGTGTAGAGTGACAGATCACTATGGAAACGTGCAGCTGTTTTCCTTCATCCCTCCATCTTCAGGTGAGGAAACTCCCTCATTTCATTTTTTTGTTTTTTGTGTGTGAATAATAATTATAGAGTATTTTTCTTGTTGGGTTTTTTTTAGATTTTATTCATCCAGGTGAGGAAACAAGAAATAATGAAACTAAAAACATCAACGCAAATAGGAACATATCAAAAAAGAAAATAAAAGCAGTATCTGTATGAAAATATAACACACTGTCTGTCTGTCTCTTCTTCTCTTTTAATATTTCTAGATGAGGACATTAGAAGAGCTGCTACAACAAATCCTACTCCAATAATACAACACTGTAGTTATTTAACCTTCATCTGTCCTTCCTCCCTCCTTCTCTCCTTCTTTCCTTCCTCCATCCCCCTGTCTTACTTCCTTCCTTACTCCCTCCCTCCTTCTTTCCTTCCTTCCTTCCTTCCTCCCTCCTACCTTCCATCCTCCCTCCCTTCCTCTGTCCTTTCCTTCCTCCGTTCCTCCCTCCCTTCCTTCCTTAACTGGAGGACAACAGGAGGGTTAATATATTGTATCTCTCTTTCCTCTTTTGAAATATAAAGTATGAAAGTCAGACTGCAGATATTCTCTTATTCAGTTCATCTCAGTCAGTGTCTTCAGAAACGTCTGAGTTTCAAACCAACGTCAAATATTAAACTATATTGTACTAATATTGTAATGAAGCTCTGATAAATGCAACATTTTTCAGGTTGTAAAAATCACACGTGCTGTATAAACTGTATCTCTCATAATTTAACTACAGGAGTTTGAACAGTGACAAATGTTTTTAAAGTCTGTGACATCAAGTTATTTACTAACGTTTAAATAATTGATTCTTGACTTTTGTTAATCGATGCAGACTCGTCCACGTCCGCATCGTGATGCATCATATAATCAATTATATTCAACATTTCTATTTCTCTCTCAAATTCTCAACAGCAGTAACTGGACTAACTCACCTCTTCATCACTGTCAGAAATGGACATGAAATCACTTTGTCCTGTGAAATTGTGACTCATCAGGATAAATGTGACAGGACTGACTGGACCTTCGTTGATACAACACACACACGACTAGATCTGATTAAACTTGGGCAGATTGGTGAAGATGCCAAATTTAAATCAGACAGACTGAGTGTTACAGCGGACTGTTCTCTGGTTATAAAGAATGTCACAGTTGAGGATGGTGGTCGTTATGACTGCTGGCAGTACAACAAGGCTGGACAACGACAAGGTCTACACTCTCGGGTTGATCTGTCTGTTGTCAGCAGTGAGTATTTACATCATAAAGTTTCAGCTCAAACTGTCTTGTTAGAACAATATACTGAAACATTACAATAATTATGATTACAGTGATGCAGTTCATTTTCTCTCATTTTTACTTTATTTTTTGTGTGTGAATAATAATTATGGAGTATTTTTCGTGTTGGTTTTTTTAGATTTTATTCATCCAGGTGAGGAAACAAGAAATAATGAAACTAAAAGCATCAACGCAAATAGGAACATATCAAAAAAGAAAATAAAAGCAGTATCTGTATGAAAATATAACACACTGTCTGTCTGTCTCTTCTCGAAGCTTTAAGCGCAGTTTCAGGAGCGGGAACACACACCAATTACACCCCTTCCTGCTCCTATATAAACAGACCTAACAGCTTCCCCCTCGTTCACTCTCGCTTTCGAGTTTCACGTGCAGGCAGTCTCAGTCAAGCTTTCATGGTCATCCCAGAAACAGATCGTATTTCCCGCATTGCATCAACAAAACTTGAACAAATGGTACGATTACTACTCCACGAGTGAACTCACCACGGATCACGAACTGCAGATCAACCCGTCCGACTTGACTGAAGATTCGTGGGAAACCGGTTCTCCTCTCGTCACCCAGCAGCAGACCGCAGCCGAGCGTCCCGCGGGGCACATGCCCGCCTCGCAGGCACATGCCAGCCTCGCAGGCTCTTCAACTCACACTCCCCTGATGTGACACTCCCGGTAGATCTCCAGCTTCCTCTCCTCCACTAGCGAGGTCAAAAAACCAGGGAAGCAACGCACAAAGCTGCTGGAGCAGCAGCTTCAACTCTCCCCTCCTCAGCCGCTTCAACAGTCCAGATAACTCTCCACCACACCGGACTCGCACTCTCCGTCCGGCCGCCTTTACATCCACAAACGAACCCCGACATCAGCGACCGAACTGCCAACGATTCCTGCATAGGATGCATTCCCTATCAACCTCAGCCACATTAAACTAAAGCTTAATTGTTTACTCAGCATCAACAACAGCAACCGGCGCTCCCGCCTTCCGGGTTTTCGTCTAAGCCAATCACCGCCCGGTTCGGCACGCGTGACGTCACAGAGCCCCGTAGCCCCACGGCCACAGCGCCCCCCGGCAGGGGCCAGGTTGTATTGTGCTACTCATTCTACTCAGACTTGTCAGTATTATCGTTCTGGTGTCAAAAGGACTTCTGTCTCTATACGAGTCAATGGAGAATTTACCAACTTCTCACTTGATTTCTAACCTCAGTAAACGTTTTCAAAATGTGTTTATGGTCTCAATCGCTAGTTTAAAGCCTTTTTCAATGCAGTATGATCATTTGTAAAAATTTGACATCCCTTATTTTATATTTGATAAAGCAGGGTATGCATTAGGGCATGGCTACGTCATGATCGACAGGTTGATTGCAACCTCCCAGCTCCGCCCATGCCCCCGCCTCATGCCATATAAGTAGAATCCGTGTTTTTTATTTTTCCCAGCATGCACCTGAAATTTTCACAGTGGCGCTGCCAGATTAGAAACCATTGGCTTCCGAGCAGCAGTCCACAAACCAGTGGGTGATGTCACGTTGTTACCTCCATTTCTTCTATACAGTCTATGGCATTTATACCAACGGCATCAGTCCTGCATCATACGTTATCCATCTCCACTACTTTGTAGTAAAGATTCATAATTAATTTAAAGTTACTTCCACATTGTGTTTTCCATATACCAGCTGGAAGCTTCTCGCGCAGCTACTCTAACGTCACTTTGCCATTGCACACTGTTACACGTGCTTGAACATTACAAACACTGGGTTGCATGTTGCCAGTATATCGAGTCAATTGTCATTTTAGGCATCAGCTGCCATTAAACACATCATATGCACATTACTAACACTGTTATCACAATACTAACCGAAATCACTCCGTATAGTCCACGTTAAAAGCTGGATCGCAAGCTACGAACACAATTTATCACAAATACAACTAACCTGAAATTGCTTCTATATTGTCTGAGTCATAAACCCCCTGCCGTCTCCTCACTCCAACCGCAGCGCCGCTCCTAGACAGGGACATCAGGCACCGGGATGCCTGCGACCCATACGGTTTTCTTTACTCCAGCCACAGTGTTCTGCTTAGACGGAACATCAGACACAGTGATACCAGCAACCACGCCATTTCCTCACTACGACCGCAGCGCTTCGTTTAGACAGGGACATCAGGCACCGGGATGCCTGCGAGTATGCTGCTTTCTAAATCCAACAGCAGCACTTCGCTTAGTCGTGTACATCAGGCACCGGGATGCCTGTGACCCATGTGGTTTTCTAACTCCAACCACAGTGTTCCGCTTAGACGGGAACATCGGGCACAGTGATACCAGCAACCATGGCGTTTCCTCACTACGACCCCAGCGCTTCGTTTGGACAGGGATATCAGGCACCGGGATGTCTGCGACCATGCTGTTTTCTAAATCCAACAGCAGCACTTCACTTAGTTGTGTACATTAGGCATCGAGATGCCTGCGACCCATGCAGTTTCCTTAAATCCAACAGCAGCACAGCGCTTGTTTAGACAGGGACATCAGGCACCAGGATGCCTACGACCATGCTGTTTCCTTAAATCTAACAGCAGCACTTTGCTTAGTTATGGACATCAGGCACCGGGATGCCTGCAACCCATGCTGTTTATTTGTCCAACCACAGCACTTTGTTCCAACGGGAACATCGGGCACCGGGATGCCTACAACCCTTGCCGTCTCTTCATTCCAATCAAAGCACTCGGCTTAGACCAGAACATCAGCACCAGGATGCCAATGACCCCTGCTGTTTTTCTCTACATCTGCACCACTTCAATTCGGCTAGGATGTTTGATGTCAGTGACCCCGCCATTTACTCAATCCAACCTTGGCTCGCCTAGTTCGACAGCAGGCAGCTTTTATCATGGACACCCTGCTCTAATTGCCACAGAAGCCTGCTCTAGTCAAGGCCCCTGGCACCGAGAGCTGCCAGCACTCTGCTTCAACTGGAACATCTGCCCCGGGCTTCCAGCGCCCCGCTGTCTCATCATCAAGGTACCAGGATAACCCATATTTGACTACACTGATCCCTGCAGCTCATTTCTCCCGGGCAGTGACACCAGGATGTCATTGCCCCCAAGTGCTACTCCCGCAACTTCATCAGACAGAATGATGCATCGTTCTCCGCCAAATGGCCAGCGGAGACCACCCCCTTTCACACGTTTAACGTAAACTACCTGTCGTTCTCTCTCGTCACTTCGACCATTTTATTATCAACGCCCCTTTCATATGTTTAACGTAACCTACACTTCGTCCTATCTCATCACTTCTACCATTTCATTATCAATGCCCCTGTCACATGTTCAAAGTAACATATATATGTTGTCCTATTTCATCACCATAACTATTTCATTATCGACGCTCTTAGAGCCACCTGCGGTCTATCGTATCCTCAGTCTCGTCGCTTCTATCTTCCTTGTCACGGAACCAATCCTGTCTCGACGAGCTTCGCTTGTGGTTCCATCTCCTCTCTAGCTGTAACGGTATCTCCTTCTTTCATGATGATCAGCTGACTAACTCCCTTGACATCCAGCTACACTGATGCCGCTCCTTCTGCTGATTTTGGGGGTTTCCACAACGGTAGATGGTTAGCATCAGAATGGCCCCCAGAACTCATGGACAATTGCCAGGTCGCTTCCTCCGCCTCTTCGAAATCTACCCCCATAGTAGCCACCGCCTCCTTTTCAATCATGCCATTCATGCGTCGCTCACGTGGCACTCAATCACTAACCAATATATCCTCCGCGCCGCCCACGTCCCAGGCCACCATAATACCATCGCTGACTCTCTCTCATTTTATGTTCCAGAAGTTCAGAAACTTGGCTCTGCACGCCAAACCGCTGCCGACTCCAGTTCCTCCATGTTCTGCACTGACTTCAATCTGTAAATCCATCTTTAATACTCCTTCGAATTCCAAAACTACAATATTAACAGTTTATCTTCTACACACTCCTCCTGCTGGACAGCTTGGAATAATTTCCAACACTTTCATGACCGACACAACATCATTTCCCCCTTGTTCTATCTCACCACCGTCATCTGCAACATCACCTATGCTCATTCTGCCATGAACATAAAACACCTACTATCAAATCCTACCTCAGCGGTACTAGTTTTTCTCCAAACTAATCACAGGTAATCCCAGCCCAGCCATAAACCATCCCCAAGTAAGTCACTTCTCGCTGGTCTCGTCAGCCAAGAACCAGCCAAACGGCTTTCTCTTACCGCCGATCTGCTGTCCACTTGCTTACACACCATTCGTTCAGGATACCAAACTCCTCACATCGCCCTGACCCTCAAAGTGATGTTCATATTCCATATTCCATATAGCATTCTTCAATTTCCTTGGATGCTCAGAATTCACTGTGTCACCATCACACTTCGACCCGTGCCGTATTGATTGTATCTTGGACTCTCACTATTAACGCTCATTAACGTATCACCGCTATATCTGCTTAGACTCAGCTCTTGACTTTTGTTAATCGATGCAGACTCGTCCACGTCCGCATCGTGATGCATCATATAATCAATGATATTCAACATTTCTATTTCTCTCTCAAATTCTCAACAGCAGTAACTGTACGACCTGGCCTCTACATCCCTGTCAGAGATGGACATGAAGTCACTTTGTCCTGTGAAAGTGTGACTGATCAGGATAAATGTGACAGGACTGACTGGTACTTCATTGATTCAACAGACACAGAAGTAGAGCTGGTTAAACGTGGGCAGATTGGTGAAGATGCCAAAGATCAATCAGACAGACTGAGTGTTACAGCGAACTGTTCTGTGGTTATAAAGAATGTCACAGCTGAGGATGGTGGTCTTTACTACTGCAGACAGTACAACAAGTCTGGACAACGACAAGGTCCAGACTCTCTGGTTGCTCTCTCTGTTGTTAGCAGTGAGTATTTACATCATAAAGTTTTCAGATCAAAATGTCTTGTTAGAACAATATACTGAAACATTACAATAATTATGATTACAGTGATGAAGTTCATTTTACTCTTGTTGTCTTTCTCTCATAATATCTCCATCTCCACCAGTGACTGAACATAAGGACTCTGATGAGGTGAAGTTAAACTGCTCTGTGTCGTCAGATGGATGGTGCAGATACTCAGTACAGTGGGTGTATGAGGGTAATGATCAGGATGTGAAGCACATGAAGAAGTCACAGTCTTCTTGTTCTGCTACTGTGGAGTTTATAACTTCTCATCGTACTGAGCCGTTAAAGTATTCTGAGTTATTCAAGTGTAACGTGACAGATGAAATCACTGGAGAAGAGCAGCTGTTTCCCTTCATCCCTCCATCTTCAGGTGAGGAAACTCCCTCATTTCATTTGTTTTTTGTGTGTGAATAATAATTATGGAGTATTTTTCGTGTTGGGTTTTTTTTAGATTTTATTCATCCAGGTGAGGAAACAAGAAATAATGAAACTAAAAGCATCAACGCAAATAGGAACATATCAAAAAAGAAAATAGAGTCTCAAATCAAAGTTCACAGTTCAGTTCAAATATTAAACTATATTGTACTAATATTGTAATGAAGCTCTGATAAATGCAACATTTTTCAGGTTGTAAAAATCACACGTGCTGTATAAACTGTCTCTCTCATAATTTAACTACAGGAGTTTGAACAGTGACAAATGTTTTTAAAGTCTGTGTAAAGTAAGAATAAATATGTGTTCTGAGTTTGACATACCACAGAAAAGTGTGTTGTTAACCACCCTGCCAAATTTCAATGATTAAAAAAATCACCACATATATGAAATTAGGCTTCAAAGTTATGTGAAAATCAGCTGAAGCCCCGCCCCCTACCAAGTGTTACCTGTCAATCAACGTCACCACCTCTACCAGAAACATGGACGCTACGTCCGAGAGCTTTCTGTTGCTAGCTCAGCTGCTAACTCAGGTAACTAGCTAACTGTAGACTGTAGTAGTAGTAGTGTGTGCTGAATGTATTTATACCTCTACAGCAGCAGGGGTGGGTTTATGCTAATCACTAAATCCTGAACACAGAAATCTTGAAACACAGTTTGTGAAGTCTAGCTCCACAATTCAAATCTAAATGGTTGAAATGCTTTTTACACATTTTTTAGAAATACATTTATGACCTATTTAATGTGTTTAGAAGGAAATGTCTGAATTCACTTTACACAGTCTTTAATGTTTTAATTCTCTTTTCAGGCAGGTTGAGGTTCTTCATCGTCTCTCTAGTTTTAACTGCCCTAATCATCGTTGTGTTAGTCTACATATGGACGAACACTAAAGGTGAGAACATTCACACAACATTTATGATCAAGTTTTGATTAATCTGCATTTTTACTGATGAAACTTTTTTTTGTGTTTTCAGGGAACAAAACACAGATCAGTGACAATGCTGTGAGTTTTAAAACTGAATATTCAAATGCTTACTGTGTGTTTGTGGTAGTTCACTATTTACTGTGATTCTGTAAAGACAATAAGAATAAACAGAGCTGACTGTATTACTCTGAAACAAAGATCATTTATTTGTTCCATTATATCTCAGAAGCTCAGGTGTGTTGTGTTGTTCCTCACAGGTGCATGATGATGAAGATGGAGATGAAGACCTATGAAAACGCTGGAGAACCTTCTGCTTCTATCAGACTCCACTGATCTACAACTTTCACTCCAACATCAACTCAGCAGAGTAAATAACATTTCATCAGATTTTACATGACAAGTTAAAGCTTTTGTTTGTGTCTTGGTGGGTTTAGGTGGGTGACTCTTTGTTAACTGTCTTGCACTGTGTTGTTAAACTTTTCACCCATTTTAAGAATTTAAAACAAATGTTTATATTTTACTTTTTTATACTATAGTTTTGTCTCTGTTTTTATGATTATGGTTAAGTAACTTTCACATGTTTGCTGGTAGTGAGATATGTTTTAAACTGTGTAGAATAGACTGAACTGAGCTGGGAGCTTTAATAGAGTCAGTAACTGTCTTCTCTTTATTAGAGCTACGGGTGCACAGCATCTCTTAATCTTCTACATACTTATTGTTATTCTTCCACCAAGCTTTGAGAAAACCCCGACAATATATACATCAAAACGTGTGGCTCGATGGGGAAAGAGGTGCTATGACTTTTGGTCTTGAAATTCCAATTTTTCCCAAAGTTATTCCCAAAAAACGGGAATAATTCTCCATTGAAAATTAATGGGAGTTTTTTTTTTAAAACCACAAAATTTCACCTTTTTTCAGAGTCACCTAGCTCTCTCATACATGCAGGTAGAAACGTGATTCAACCTTTAAAACGGAGGAAAACTTGTGCTCTCTGGAAAAATATCAAACTATTTTTACATAACATGTAAACTTTTCAAACTATGAGCAGTCAAACGAGGAGTGGAAATCACTTTTTCTTCAAAGTTTGAGTGGAAGCGGCAGTTAGGGTTAACCTTAATTTTTATTTTTAACTCGAGCTCACGGCCAAACCGTAAAAAGGTAACAAATAATTTTTGGTCAAATTGTAGACATAGGTGTTGGGATTCATAAAATGTGACTTTGACAGGCGGGGTCCACACAAAATTTAAACGGGGGAGGGGGGGGGGGGGCGAGACCGGCACCAATACCTGTCTCGCTCTCGTTTGACCCTAATGTAATCGTCTTTTTTTTCCAAAAGAATCTCACTCTGTGTTCACACTGAGCTTACTCACTCATTTTAA
This sequence comes from Scomber japonicus, assembly GCF_027409825.1. NCBI lineage: Eukaryota > Metazoa > Chordata > Actinopteri > Scombriformes > Scombridae > Scomber > Scomber japonicus. The sequence continues at coordinate 2,332,474 of NC_070594.1, read as the reverse complement.
GGAATATCTGAATAAAATAAACACTGTCAGAATCTGCCGGCTTCTGTGTCTCTCACAGTGTTTTCGGTTTTTGGACAGGAGTTACGGTTTTCTCACAGTTTGCAATTGTTCGGGACCTTGTCAGAAGCCAAATTCTGGGTGCATTTTGAGAATTTCCAAGCAGATTCTCACACATGACTGTAGCAACCGTAGGGCCCCAGCTGACCTTAGCAACCGTAGGGCCTTAGCAACCTGTTGCTGGGCAGAAACTGGGCTACTTTTTTGTGATTGGCTAATTCCTCTCTGTCTGTTTTGCCAGTTAACCGAGCTAATTCATTTGAATGGATTAATTCATGTTTACTGTGGACTAAATAAATAGTTTTATTGTTTTGTATTGTTTTGTATGATTTGTGGTGTATAAAAAGATTCAACATTTATCAATAGAAGACGAAAAATATGTACATAATTATAATGAGTAATATCATTTCAATAAAAATCTACTTTCTTAATGATTGACTCAATAATTTCGTAACAGTGATGTTCCTGTCTGTGAAAAAATGAAGTAGACTTTACTTAATTAGTTTAAATAAATATTAGTTATGCTTAAATATGATTAACATTTACTTTTTTTCAGGGATGTTAAGTTGAGAATAAAGTACATTCATAATGTACTGGTTTCAACCTGGTGCTCCATATGATCAATCCATTATTTACACAGTTAAAAAAGTATTCACTTAAGTTTCCTGGCATGGCCTGATGCACTGAATGTGCCACACATCTTCAAGGTAAAATTGAACTTTGTAAATGTTGTGCATACACTAACTATACACACGTGTGTCGTATTTGAACCATTTTTGCAAACAGGGGGCGCTATAGTAACAATATAACAAGAAAAAATAAATCATGTACTCATCCCAGTTGTAGTAACTGGATTAACATTGGATTTTAACACAGCAGCTGAACAAAGAACTACTCTCTGAGAACTGAAAACATGATCTTTATTACTAGTCTCTAAACCAGGGGTGGGCAATTAATTTTTACAAGAGGCCACATGAGAAACCTGAATTGTGTCAGAGGGCCACACCAACGATAACTTGAACTTAATTCTGCTCATCTTTCTTCCATTGTAAAATGCACTAAATGTATATATTTTGAATAGCTGGTACTGGTAAAACTATTCTGTAAATATTTATATTAGGCTATGTGAAATTGTGGTGTAGAGGTCAAATAAGAAAACACAAACAATCATTGAATCAGTGCAATTTATTTTTAACAGTATTTTTAACCAGTGGTTGTCCCTTTCATTGACTGCATGGCTGCCAGCTCCTCCGTGACTTGAAAGTCTGCAGTTATCCCACGTAAGAAGATGAGGAGCTGGGCGGTGTCACGTACATCGCAGCTCTCATCCAAAGCCAGAGAAAACCAGTCAAAGTCGGCCGCTCTGTTCTTCAGCTGAAGCTCCAAGTTCCCAGCGATGTCCTCAACCCGCCTCGTTACAGTGCGTCAGGAGAGTGACACGTTCTCAAACGCAGCCTTTTTCTCCATATCAGTGCAACAGAGTCCAATAAGCACTCCTTAATGAACTCTCTGTCAGAAAACGCCTCACTTTTTCTGGCGATTTTGTGAGAAATTACATCACTTGTCGCTGTTCACCTTCACTCACAGCTCACGCAGGTCCACACAGAAGTAACACAAACGTAGTGCTTTCAAAATAAAAGCAGCACAGTTGTAATGCACGCACGACATAGATATTTGTTTAATTGTGTTGTAATTTATGGTTGGCCTCACGGGGGCCGGACAGGGACGCAAAGGGCCGGATGTGGCCCGTGGGCGTAGTTTGCCCAGGTCTGCTCTAAACTAACTAACGTGGCCTAACTCTTCATAATGCAGGAACATGTGACACAGTGCATTGCTGTGACTCTCTGATGTGTTTTTAATAGTTTCTGGACAACAACAGAGGAATCAGATATATCAGACTTTGATAAACACACAGTACTTGTTAGTAGATCAGTTCTTTGTTGGTTTGGATTCAAACATAAAGACAAATGTAGAAAATCAGCAGAATGATCCTTTAAGTGCCTCAAAACAAACAAACACATGTGATACCTAACCCTCCTGTTGACTTCCTGTCAACTGAGAACATTTTGTCCTCTGTGGTCAAAGCTGACTCATTTTGGTTTGACTGTTAATAAACCATAAAGTATAAATTATCACCCAGTTCTTTGTGAGACCTTTTTAACTGACTTCATTCCAACTAAATACCAAGTAAGTAAGTTTTACACTTACTTTAGGGAATGATGGTCAATTTAGGCTCCATTTAAATGAGATTTGTTTTTAGTTAAAGAGCAGAAATGATAAATTAATTTCATTAAATTTAAGATCAGAGGAATATATGATGATGGGTTAGGGTTAGCACACCAGTTATCATCAGAAACATACTGCTGGGGTCTCACTGGTGATTTTCAGAGATGAAAGTATTCTCTGTCTGGTGCCTTGATAAAGTTTGACCTGTCAGTGACTGTGAGCTCGTGTGGTTGTAGTGTTCATGTCGTCATATCAGAGCTCTGCTGCTGTTGTACCCACATTCACCAAAACACTTCCCCTCAGTTCTCAGAATAACTGACCTAAAAGGTATAACAAGCAACTAACAGGTCTCAAACCACTGTTGTTGTAACAAAGTGTCAGAAGGCAAAGTGAGCAGAGGTGTGATGTGATCATGTGACATCCCTGACTTGGATGGATCAACATGAATCCTGTCGCAGCATAATTTTAGTCCTGTTTGAACACATATTTTATGCATTATATGACATACTTTGAAATGCAGCAGTGGAGAGGAAGTGTGTTGTAGTCTTGGTGGTGAGTGGGTTGACACATTCACAGTTAACTTCTGATTATAATATAATATCTTATATAGATATAGGAGATTATATAAGATACTGTAGATGTGAGTGATAGCTTTCTCATAAAATACAAACATGTTCAAATTTAAAGTGAATAAGCTCCATCTACAAAAAAGTCACACACTCACAAGTGAAAAAAAATGGACTGAAGCCACAAAGAGGAGGAGAGTCTTTGCTCATTACAGGAAGTAGATTCAGTTTATTTCTGCACAATGAGAACTGAAAATGAGGAAGAGAGAGAGAACGACAGAGAAGCACTATGGTTGAACTCAGATGGATTAAAATGTTTTTATTTCTGATTCTGGGGCTTCAGTTTACAGGTAAGATACAAAACTCTTATTTAATAACCTTTATTTTACTGAGACAGTCAAAGAAACTGTTTTGAACATTCACACTACAGTCATATTGTCATTTCAGTTAATTTATCACATTTCTCTCTAGTGGTGTGAATCTTCACTGTCCTCACCATTCGATTTGATTCTACGATGCATCTCAACGTATCACATCCTGATTTTTCTAAATTACTGCATGATACAATAAGTCAGTATGAGAGGAAAAACAAAGTGAGGGTGGAGTGCAGCTGTGTGTTATTATGTCTCAGGAATGCAGAGCAGCGTCTTTGCTGTACTGTTAGCAGGACCGTAGCGGGGGTGGGGGGGGGGGGGGGTCCTGCTCTTTGACATGGTTGTGCAATTGCTTATGAGTAACAGTCACAGGGACACAGCTATTCTAGTTCTGCTGCACGCATAATCCTGCTGCAATATGTTTTTATCAAGTAGAATAATACAGCATCATCATACACATAGTCTCAGATATGACTTTCTGCTTTTTATTCACATCAAGTCTGCTCAGTCACTTTATTTTTGGCATCTTGACATTTTAAACAGGTTAGGACACTTTTCATTCAGAATATACGTTTTTCATTACAACTATACACAACTCATTATTTACTGCACTGTGACTCTAACTAATGAGATGCGTAAATTGTGCAGAAACTGATGATGTCAGAGTCACTTTCTTTGCCTTCTTAGCCACTAACTCAGCAATAAGATCTTTATAATCCAGTCTGGATGCAATGTCCTTTTCAATAGAGAGCAGGGCAAGCCTGCACAGTCTGTCCTGTGACATGGAGGTGCACAAATAGTTTTTTATTAGTTTCAACTTTGAAAAGCTTTGTTCGCCCGATGCCACCGTTACTGGAAAAGTCAATAGGATCCTGAGCTCAATCTCACAGTTAGGGAAAGTTCCTTCAATCTCTTTGAGGTAACAAAGTGTTTTAAGTGCTGTAGTTGTTTCCTTTGGGATTATCTCTCAAAGTATCCTCAACTCCTCCTGAGATTCGGACGTGCTCAGAGCATCACTCAGTCTTGTGCACTGTCTTTGCAGGTCAGTCTTCTCCATTTCAAGCAGTTTGGTCAGATCAACAAGAAATCCAAACATGGCGCCAAACTGCTGCATTTGTTTAAAACGCCTTTGTCGTCCGTCAACATCAAGTTATTTACTAACGTTTAAATAATCGATTCTTGACTTTTGTTAATCGATGCAGACTCGTCCACGTCCGCATCGCGATGCATCATATAATCAATTATATTCAACATTTCTATTTCTCTCTCAAATTCTCAACAGCAGTACCTGTACAACCTTACCTCTACATCCCTGTCAGAGATGGAGATGAAGCCACTTTGTCCTGTGAAAATGTGACTGATCAGGATAAATGTGACAGGACTGACTGGTACTTCATTGATTCAACAAACACACGACTAGATCTGATCAAACGTGGGCAGATTGGTGAAGATGCCAAAGTTAAATCAGACAGACTGAGTGTTACAGCCGACTGTTCTCTGGTTATAAAGAATGTCACAGCTGAGGATGCTGGTGGTTACGGCTGCTGGCAGTACAACAAGGCTGGACAACTACAAGGTCCACCCTCTCGGGTTGATCTGTCTGTTATTAGCAGTGAGTATTTACATCATAAAGTTTTCAGATCAAACTGTCTTGTTAGAACAATATACTGAAACATTACAATAATTATGATTACAGTGATGAAGTTCATTTTACTCTTGTTGTCTTTCTCTCTCAATATCTCCATCTTCACCAGTGACTGAACATAAGAACTCTGATAAGGTGAAGTTAAGCTGCTCTGTGTCGATACATGGACGGTGCAGAGACAAAGTGCAGTGGGTGTATGAGGGTAATGATCAGGATGTGATCAATCAGCACATGAAGAAGTCACAGTCTTCTTGTTCTGCTACTGTGGAGTTTATAACTTCTGATCTTACTGAGCCGTCAAAGTATTCTGAGTTATTCAAGTGTAACGTGACAAATGAATACACTGGAGAAGTGCATCTGTTTACCTTCATCCCTCCATCTTCAGGTGAGGAAACTCCCTCATTTCATTTTTTATTTTTTGTGTGTGAATAATAATTATGGAGTATTTTTCATGTTGGGTTTTTTAGATTTTATTCATCCAGGTGAGGAAACAAGAAATAATGAAACTAAAAACATCAACGGAAATAGGAACATATCAAAAAAGAAAATAAAAGCAGTATCTGTATGAAAATATAACACACTTTCTGTCTGTCTCTTCTTCTCTTTTAATATTTCTAGATGAGGACATTAGAAGAGCTGCAACAACAAATCCTACTCCAATAATACAACACGGTACTTCCTACCTCCTTCTTGGTTTCTTTCCTTCCTCCCTTTCTTTCCTTCCTCCCTCCTTCTCTCCTTCTTTCCTTCCTCCATCCCCTGTCTTCCTTCCTTCTGTCCTTCCTTACTTCCTCCCTCCTTCTCTCTGTCTTTCCTTCCTCTCTCTTTCCTCCCTTCCTTCTTTTCCATCCTCCATCCCCTTTTCTTCTTTCCTTCCTTTCTTCCTTCCTTTCCTTCCTCCTGCATTCCTTTCTCCCTCCATCCTTTCTTATTTCCTCCCTTCCTTCTGTCCTTCCTTACTCCCTCCCTCCTTCTTTCCTTTCCTTCCCTCCCTTCCTCCCTCCCTTCCTCCATAACCAGAGGACAACAGGAGGGTTAATATCTCTCTTTCCTCTTTTGAAATATAAAGTATGAAAGTCAGACTGCAGATATTCTCTTATTCAGTTCATCTCAGTCAGTGTGTTCACAAACGTCTGAGTTTCAAACCAACGTCAAATATTAAACTATATTGTACTAATATTGTAATGAAGCTCTGATAAATGCAACATTTTTCAGGTTGTAAAAATCACACGTGCTGTAAAAACTGTATCTCTCATAATTTAACTACAGGAGTTTGAACAGTGACAAATGTTTTTAAAGTCTGTGACATCAAGTTATTTACTAACGTTTAAATAATCGATTCTTGACTTTTGTTAATCGATGCAGACTCGTCCACGTCCGCATCGCGATGCATCATATAATCAATTATATTCAACATTTCTATTTCTCTCTCAAATTCTCAACAGCAGTAACTGGACAACCTGGCCTCTTCAACACTGTCAGAGATGGAGATGAAGTCACTTTGTCCTGTGAAAGTGTGACTGATCAGGATAAATGTGACAGGACTGACTGGATCTTCGTTGATACAACACACACAGGAGTAGATCTGATTAAACGTGGGCAGATTGGTGAAGATGCCAAAGTTAAATCAGACAGACTGAGTGTTACAGCGAACTGTTCTCTGGTTATAAAGAAGGTCACAGCTGAGGATGCTGGTCGTTACTACTGCAGACAGTACAACAAGGCTGGACAACGACAAGGTCTAATCTCTCTGGTTGATCTCTCTGTTGTCAGCAGTGAGTATTTCCATCATAAAGTTTTCAGATCAAACTGTCTTGTTAGAACAAAATACTGAAACATTACAATAATTATGATTACAGTGATGAAGTTCATTTTACTCTTATTTTTATTTTTATGTGTGTGAATAATAATTATGGAGTATTTTTCGTGTTGGGTTTTTTTAGATTTTATTCATCCAGGTGAGGAAACAAGAAATAATGAAACTAAAAGCATCAACGCAAATAGGAACATATCAAAAAAGAAAATAAAAGCAGTATCTGTATGAAAATATAACACACTCTCTGTCTGTCTCTTCTTCTTTTTTAATATTTCTTGATGAGGACATTAGAAGAGCTGCAACAACAAATCCTACTCCAATACTACATCCTTTCTGTCCTTCCTTCCTTCCTTGTTTCCTCCCTCCCTTCCTCTTTTCCTTTCTCCCTCCCTCCTGCCTTATTTCCTCCCTCCCTCCTACCTTCCTTCCTTTCCTTCCTCCCTTCCTTCTTTCCTTTCCTCCTTTCCTTCCTCCTGTCACACCGCGGTGAGGTTTGTCTTGTCCTGGGGTTTTTGTCTCGTGACTTCCTGTTTTTATTTTGAAAATTAACTCTCCTCTCGTTTCAGGTCACTTGCCCTTCCTCATGTGTCACTGGTCTGATTGTCTTCCCTGATTCCTGATTGTGTCCACCTGTTCCCCATTATTCATGTGTTTTATAGTCTGCGTCTTCCCTTGTCTTGTGCCAGAGTGTCTCGTTCTGTCGTGCACCCCAGCCAGTCTCCACAGTCAATGATATTCCTCAGCCTTGTTATTTCTCACGTCAAGTAAGCCTGTGTTCTTTGCCTCCTTGCGAGTGATCTTTTGTTTGTATTTTTTCATAGATTAAGAGTAGTAGTCAGTTTAGTTTCTTAGTTTTGTAGAGCCTACTTACGAGTGATCTTTTGTTATTTTTTTCTTAGAGTAACCATAGTAGTCAGTATAGTTTCTTAGAGTTTTGTAGAGCCTCCGATTTTCTGTTTTATTTTCCCTTTTGTGAACGGAGTTTGGTTCCTCCAGTGTTTTGTTTTCCTAGTTGTGGCTTTTTCGTTTACCTCCTAGTGGAGTGATTTTCTGTTTTAGTCCTTAGTTTTTTTAGGCTTTTTCCCTCCTTGTTTAGGAGTGGTTTTGTTTATTAGTATATTTTCTCCCTAGATTCCAGCTTTGATAGAATAAAGTTATTATAGCCATTTATTTTGTCACTCTGTCAAGAAGGTTGGAATCAATAAAAGTCTGCCTAAACAGTCTCTGCAACCTCTGTATCTGAGTCCTCATTTCATCCAGGTCTGACACCTCCCTCCTTTCCTCCTTTCCTTCCTTCTTCCCTTCTTCCCTTCCTTCCTTAACTGGAGGACAACAGGAGGGTTCTCCTGTTGTACAGAATCGATTCTTGACTTTTGTTAATCGATGCAGACTCGTCCACGTCCGCATCGTGATGCATCATATAATCAATTATATTCAACATTTCTATTTCTCTCTCAAATTCTCAACAACAGTAACTGGACTAACTTACCTCTACATCACTGTCAGAGATGGAGATGAAGTCACTTTGTCCTGTGAAAGTGTGACTGATCAGGATAAATGTGACAGGACTGACTGGACCTTTGATTCAACAAACACAGTAGATCTGATCAAACGTGGGCAGATTGGTGAAGATGACAAAGTTAAATCAGACAGACTGAGTGTTACAGCGGACTGTTCTCTGGTTATAAAGAATGTCACAGCTGAGGATGTTGGTGGTTACGGCTGCATACAGCACAACAAGGCTGGACAACGACAACACACTCTGGTTGATCTCTCTGTTGTCAGCAGTGAGTATTTACATCATGTTTTCAGATCAAACTGTCTTGTTAGAACAATATACTGAAACATTACAATAATTATGATTACAGTGATGAAGTTCATTTTACTCTTGTTGTCTTTCTCTCTCAATATCTCCATCTTCACCAGTGACTGAACATAAGGACTCTGATGAGGTGAAGTTAAGCTGCTCTGTGTCGACACTGGGACGGTGCAGATACACAGTGCAGTGGGTGTATGAGGGTAATGATCAGGATGTGATCACTCAGCACATGAAGAAGTCACAGTATTCTTGTTCTGCTACTGTGGAGTTTATAACTTCTCATCTTACTGAGCCGTCAAAGTATTCTGAGTTATTCAAGTGTAGAGTGACACATAAATACACTGGAGAAGAGCAGGGTTTGTTTCCCTTCATCCCTCCATCTTCAGGTGAGGAAACTCCCTCATTTCATTTTTTTATTGTTTGTGTGTGAATAATAATTATGGAGTATTTTTATGTTGGGTTTTTTTTAGATTTTATTCATTATTCTGCCCTCCCTAGATGTAACTGGATGCTAGTTTGGCAGATAGTGAACAATCTTCCCAGTGAAAACACAAGCCGATGTATGGTTGAGGCTGTTCATTCCCACATGAGCAAGCTGTAAAACTGAACATACAGAAAAAATGTAGCTGTCACTGTCACGTAAATCAAACATACTAACAGCATGATATCTTATGAAACAGAAACCAAAATAACAGAAAACTGCAAGAAAACCAAAAGAATGTACTTACAAGCATATATTTTCCAAGGCTTTGTTAAAAGAAATGGCGATTCAACATGCTCTATCATGTGCTGTCTAGCAAAGTGAACTAACTATGGCAAGCTCAAAAGACCAAACTTAATCTAAAAACAATACTCAAAAACACCACTAGGTGGCTACCATCCCCACAAGCTGTGGGCAACACACTCCCCACCTGGTATAATGTTTGAAACCACTACACAGTCTCTTTGCTGAGGAGTAATACAATTTCTGAGACAGGTCTTGTGTACACTTTGGGGGTGCCCTGTTTGATGACCTTCACCTCCACTTTCCGGACTTTGATGTCCTGACTAGGTAGAACCTTAACAATAAGTCCAGTAGGCCATTCGTTTCTCTTTACCTGTGCATCTTTTAACAACACAACATCCCCTACTTTCAAGTTAGGTCTATCCATTTGCCATTTCCTCCTAGGTTGGAGAGTAACAAGATACTCTTGTCTCCATCGCCTCCAAAACATATTAGCAAGGCTCTGGACTTGCTTCCATTGTTTGCCGTGGAGGTCTTTAGGATCAAATTCTCCAGGGGGTTCAGGCACTGGTTCCATCTTTTGTGTCAGTAACATAGCTGGTGTAAGTACAGCAGGCATCTCAGGGTCAGAAGACAAAGGGACCAATGGCTGTGCGTTTATGATTGCCATAACTTCCGCCATGAGAGTGGTGAGAACCTCATGTGAGAGGCGAGTAGAGTCCACCTTAAGGAGCATGGCATCAAGGATGCGGCGGGACACCCCTATCATCCTCTCCCACACCCCTCCCATGTGTGAAGAGTGTGGAGAATTGAAGGTCCAGGTACAGCCATGATTTTGAAGGTGAGCTTTCAACTCTGGGTCTTCTGTGTTGATCTGCAGTTCTGCACATGCACCGATGAAATTTGTACCGCGATCTGATCGAAGTAGTCTGACAGGCCCTCTGATAGCAGTAAAACGCCTGAGTGCATTAATGAAGCTTGATGTTGTCATGGATTCAATAACTTCAATGTGCACAGCCCTTGTGCTCAAGCATGTGAACAGTACAGCCCAGCGCTTGCTCCTTGATTGGCCTCCTCTAGTCCGGCGAGAAATAATCGACCACAGCCCGAAAACATCCAAACCCACATTAGTGAATGGAGGAGCCGATGAGAGTCTATCTGCAGGTAAGTCTGTCATTCTCTGTTCTTCCACTCTTCCCTTCAATCTTTTGCAGGTGATGCACTTCCTTATCACACTTGAAACAAGTCTCTTCCCTCCTGTGATCCAGAGCCCAGCTGATCGAACAGCGCCTTCGGTGAAATGACGCCCCTGGTGAGCAACCTGTTCATGGTAATGTCTTACCAACAAGATAGCAATATGGTGGTTCTTTGGAATGATGATGGGATGTCTCTCTTCCCAAGACAAGTCTGCTGCTGCTATGCGGCCTCTGATTCGCATCAAACCATCCTCACCTAGGATGGGGCTCTGCTTTTGGAGTGTGCTGTGTTTTGAGACTCGTTTATTCCTGTGGAGACACTCTAGTTCTTCTCTGAAGACTTCCTGCTGCACACATTTGATGATTTGTATCGTGGCTTGTGTGTGTTCTTTGGTCTCACAGCTATCACTTCCTACAGCTCTGGTTCTGGGTGACAAATTAGCTCGCAGAATGAGTCTGGCTATCGCTCGTGTTAGCGACTTCCAGCTGGAGAATCGATCAAACCTGTAGGAGCCAAGCTGGTTTGCAATAGCTTTGGTGATAAAAGCAGTAACCTGTGGACGTATCTCTGAATCAGCATCTGGATCCAGGAGGTCAAAGGTCTCAGACTGGGAAATATCTTCTCTTTCAGCCCTCAAGAGGAAATGTGGGCCTGAAATCCAGTTAGTATGTTTGAGGTGTGCTGCAGCTATTTGTCGAGTTCCATGGTCAGCTGGATTGTCCTCAGTCCTGACGTGATGCCACTGTTTAGGGAGAGTAGACTTTCTGATGCGTGTCACTCTGTTTGCTACATAGACATAGAATCTTCTTACAGAGTTGTGAATGTAGCCCAACACAATCTTGCTGTCTGTGTAGAATTTCACAGTGTGGATTTCAATGTCTATTTCATCTGTTATCAGGTCTGCCATCTCAACTGCCAAAACAGTTGCACACAGCTCCAGGCGTGGAATTGTGTGAGCTGGTCGTGGAGCCAACCTGGACTTTCCCATGACAAAACCGACATGGCTATGTCCCTCAACGTCCACTGTTCTCAGATAGGCTACAGCGGCTATAGCCATTGTTGAAGCATCTGAAAAAATGTTGAGTTCTCTGTGTTGGGTGGAGATAAGTGAAACAGGAACATAGGGTCTTTGAATGTGCAACTGCTCTAGTTCCATCAGTGAATCTTTCCATTGTCTCCACTGTGCTTTCTTCTCTTCTGGCAGAGGAGTGTCCCACTCCCATTGCTCAGTGGAGAGTTCCCTCACAAGGGCCTTGCCTTGCATAGTGATTGGAGCTACGAACCCCAGGGGGTCGTACAGACTATTTACAGTGGACAAGAGACCTCTCCTCGTGAATGGCTTCTCCTCTTGAGACACGCAGAATGTAAAGCTATCCGTCTCAAGACTCCAGCTAAGTCCCAGACTCCTCTGCATAGGCAGGGGATCTACTCCAAGATCTAGGTCCTTGAAGTTTTTTGCACAGTCTTCGAGAGGAAATGCCTCCATGACAGTGCTGCTATTAGATGCTATTTTATGCAGCTTAATGTTTGATTCAGCTAACATTTCCCTGGATCTCTTGAGGATGTCAATGGCTTCTTTGTTGCTGGAGAATGAGGCGAGTCCGTCATCTACATAAAAGTTTCGCATGACGAACTGTTTGGCATCTGCGCCATAATCCTTCTCTCCCTCCAAAGCTGTCCGCCGTAAGCAGTATATGGCAACTGCAGGGGACGGACTATTGCCAAACACATGTACCTTCATTCGGTACTCTGTCACTGGATTGTCGAGGTTGTTTTTGTCATGCCACAAGAACCGGAGGAAGTCACGATGGTCCTCGCGGATGTTGAAACAATAGAACATCTGCTGCACATCTACAGTGACTGTGATGGGCTCTTTGCGGAAACGAACAAGGACTCAATGAGAGTATTATTCAGATCCGGTCCGCTCAGGAGGACATCATTTAGAGACACACCCTAATGCTTGGCACTGGAGTCAAACACGACCCTTATCTGACCCGGTTTCTGAGGATGGTAAACACCAAATATTGGTACGTACCAACGCTCCTGTTCATCCATCAATGGTGGAGCTGGTTCAGCTTGATCCGCGTCAAACATCGCCTGCATGAAGTTGGTGAAGTGCTGCCTCATATCCAACTTCCTCTCCAGAGTACGATGCAAGAACAGAAGGCGTTTTGTGGCTTGCAGTCGATTGTTTGGTAGGTGACACCGAGGAGAACGAAAGGGCAAGGGAGCCACCCAGCTATTTGAATCATCCTTGTAGACTTCTCTGTCTAGAGTCTGAAGAAAAACCTCATCCTCAATAGACAAGGCTGGCTTATCGTCATGATGTGTTCTTTGAAATACTCTGATGCCAATTTCATCCATTTCTTCCATCTGGTTGGATATCTCCATTGTACTCTGAAGACCATGATGAGGTGTCGAGCTGTCAAACCTCTCTTTGACTTGAAAAACACTAGTGCATGGACTAAGGATGGATGCTCGTCCATTCTGAGGAACATTGGTTCTGTAAACACTGATGTTAGATGGCTTATGGGCTCCTCCCAAGCACACTTCGCCGACAATGACCCACCCGAGGTCAAGACGTTGAGCGTAGGGCGCATTATGCGGCCCATTACACTGTTCTCGAACTTTATGCACTTGCAGGTTGTCTCTTCCAAGGAGGAGGAGAATGGGAACATCTGGGTCAACTGGTTGGATTTTGTCTACCACTGGCTTGAGATGCGGGTAATGACGCGCGATCTTGGGGGAGGGAATTTCTGACCTATCGTCAGGCATCATGTCGCACTCAATAAGCGTGGCGAGAGGCAGTTGTATTTTGCCATCCATTGTGGAGACAACAAAGTTGCTAGCACGTCGCCCTGTCGTTTCTGTGACTCCTGCATATGTCTTCAGTGTATATGGTTCTGCACCTACTCTAATATCAAAGAGGTCAAAGAAGTCTGCTTTTGCTAGAGAGCGATTACTTTGTTCGTCAAGAACAGCATATATCTTGACTGCTTTCTCTCTATGATCAACTGGATAGATTCTGGCCAGACATATTTTTGAACATGATCTGGAGCTGGTTGTGTCCCCACAGACCTCTGTGCACTTTGATGTCCCCGCCATGATCTTCGCTGGTTTCAGACCTCTTGGTTTCCCATGGCGGTGGTCCTGGATGTAGTGCAGAAAGATGTCTGTCACTATTACACTCCTTACAATGTACTGCGAGGTTACAATCCTTGGCAAGATGATGAGTGGAAGCACAACATCTGTAACAAATCCACTTGTCTTTGAGATAGGCCTTTCTCTCTTCTAAAGGCTTGCTTCTGAAGCCGCGACATTTTTTTAGAGGATGTGGCTTATTGTGGAGTGGACACAGTTTGTCAGGTTCCTCAAGCTTCTTCTCTGATAAGAAACCTTGGCGTTCCACATATTCTGATGAGACTTCAGTCTTCCTGACAGATACTGGCATTCTGTAGTTCTGCTTTGTGGGTTTCTCTGTTTTAAGATTATATGTACCTCCATGTGTAACACAGGCGAAGCTAGGATCATTGCGTGTTTGAGCTTCTTCACATATGAACCTCACAAAGATGGAAAATGGTGGGTATGAGACATGATGTTCTTTCTTGAACCTTGAGCCTGTAGTAACCCATCGTTCTTGAAGACTGAATGGTAGTTTTGTTAAGATGGGACTAACACCATGTGCAGTGTCAAGATGTGACAAGCCTGTTAGGTATCCATTCATCTTTGCTGCCTCCAACTCCAATAAGAGGTCCCCCAACTCACTTAGTTTTTTATTGTCTCTGCTTGAGATCCTTGGGAAGTCTTCAACCTTTTTCAGCAGTGCATGCTCTATAATCTCAGGTGCTCCGAAACAATCGTCCAGTCTCTGCCATACCGTGTTAAGAGCTATGGTTGCGTTATGGATGTGGGCTGCCCTTATCCTCTTTGCTTGCTCAGCTGATGTTGGACCCAGCCATTTTGAGAGCAGGTCGAGTTCTTCCCTAGGCGTCAAATTTAGATCTCTGGTTGAGCTGAGAAAAGACGCCTTCCACGCCCAGTAATTTTCTGGGTGATCATCAAACTTCAATAAACCAGAGCTGACCATCTCGCGTCGTATCAGGTACTTTGCCAGGTCTGATGTGCCAGGAGGATCATGAGGACTTGGACTATGCATGGAGAAATTTGGCTGGAGATGATGGAACTCACCTCTACTTGAGTTTCTGGCTTTGCATGTCTCATCTCTAAAACTTCTGAACTCTCTCTTGGGGCTTGCTGCACAACTGTGTTGTGGTGACACCTTTCCTGCAGCCTGAGTCTGTATCCAGGATCGGGAAGGTGAATCTCTGAAGCCGTAGTTTAAGTCATCACTCCGCTGGCGTACCCCAGGCCCTGCACTTCGTCTAGCTGCTTCATCGTCGTCCATAGTTAGCTGGCGCATTGATGAAGAGGTAGGTTCCAGTGGGGCTGCGTTGTGGAGTGAGTGTTGACTATGGTTTACCTCAGATTGCTGCTGCACATATTCAGCTGTGCGTTGGAGTGAATTTAATGATGCTATCTTAGTGTCTAGCCGACCTTGTGGAGGTACACTTTGTACACTTTGGGGGTGCCCTGTTTGATGACCTTCACCTCCACTTTCCGGACTTTGATGTCCTGACTTGGTAGAACCTTAAGAATAAGTCCAGTAGGCCATTCGTTTCTCTTTACCTGTGCATCTTTTAACAACACAACATCCCCTACTTTCAAGTTAGGTCTATCCATTTGCCATTTCCTCCTAGGTTGGAGAGTAACAAGATACTCTTGTCTCCATCGCCTCCAAAACATATTAGCAAGGCTCTGGACTTGCTTCCATTGTTTGCCGTGGAGGTCTTTAGGATCAAATTCTCCAGGGGGTTCAGGCACTGGTTCCATCTTTTGTGTCAGTAACATAGCTGGTGTAAGTACAGCAGGCATCTCAGGGTCAGAAGACAAAGGGACCAATGGCTGTGCGTTTATGATTGCCATAACTTCCGCCATGAGAGTGGTGAGAACCTCATGTGAGAGGCGAGTAGAGTCCACCTTAAGGAGCATGGCATCAAGGATGCGGCGGGACACCCCTATCATCCTCTCCCACACCCCTCCCATGTGTGAAGAGTGTGGAGAATTGAAGGTCCAGGTACAGCCATGATTTTGAAGGTGAGCTTTCAACTCTGGGTCTTCTGTGTTGATCTGCAGTTCTGCACATGCACCGATGAAATTTGTACCGCGATCTGATCGAAGTAGTCTGACAGGCCCTCTGATAGCAGTAAAACGCCTGAGTGCATTAATGAAGCTTGATGTTGTCATGGATTCAATAACTTCAATGTGCACAGCCCTTGTGCTCAAGCATGTGAACAGTACAGCCCAGCGCTTGCTCCTTGATTGGCCTCCTCTAGTCCGGCGAGAAATAATCGACCACAGCCCGAAAACATCCAAACCCACATTAGTGAATGGAGGAGCCGATGAGAGTCTATCTGCAGGTAAGTCTGTCATTCTCTGTTCTTCCACTCTTCCCTTCAATCTTTTGCAGGTGATGCACTTCCTTATCACACTTGAAACAAGTCTCTTCCCTCCTGTGATCCAGAGCCCAGCTGATCGAACAGCGCCTTCGGTGAAATGACGCCCCTGGTGAGCAACCTGTTCATGGTAATGTCTTACCAACAAGATAGCAATATGGTGGTTCTTTGGAATGATGATGGGATGTCTCTCTTCCCAAGACAAGTCTGCTGCTGCTATGCGGCCTCTGATTCGCATCAAACCATCCTCACCTAGGATGGGGCTCTGCTTTTGGAGTGTGCTGTGTTTTGAGACTCGTTTATTCCTGTGGAGACACTCTAGTTCTTCTCTGAAGACTTCCTGCTGCACACATTTGATGATTTGTATCGTGGCTTGTGTGTGTTCTTTGGTCTCACAGCTATCACTTCCTACAGCTCTGGTTCTGGGTGACAAATTAGCTCGCAGAATGAGTCTGGCTATCGCTCGTGTTAGCGACTTCCAGCTGGAGAATCGATCAAACCTGTAGGAGCCAAGCTGGTTTGCAATAGCTTTGGTGATAAAAGCAGTAACCTGTGGACGTATCTCTGAATCAGCATCTGGATCCAGGAGGTCAAAGGTCTCAGACTGGGAAATATCTTCTCTTTCAGCCCTCAAGAGGAAATGTGGGCCTGAAATCCAGTTAGTATGTTTGAGGTGTGCTGCAGCTATTTGTCGAGTTCCATGGTCAGCTGGATTGTCCTCAGTCCTGACGTGATGCCACTGTTTAGGGAGAGTAGACTTTCTGATGCGTGTCACTCTGTTTGCTACATAGACATAGAATCTTCTTACAGAGTTGTGAATGTAGCCCAACACAATCTTGCTGTCTGTGTAGAATTTCACAGTGTGGATTTCAATGTCTATTTCATCTGTTATCAGGTCTGCCATCTCAACTGCCAAAACAGTTGCACACAGCTCCAGGCGTGGAATTGTGTGAGCTGGTCGTGGAGCCAACCTGGACTTTCCCATGACAAAACCGACATGGCTATGTCCCTCAACGTCCACTGTTCTCAGATAGGCTACAGCGGCTATAGCCATTGTTGAAGCATCTGAAAAAATGTTGAGTTCTCTGTGTTGGGTGGAGATAAGTGAAACAGGAACATAGGGTCTTTGAATGTGCAACTGCTCTAGTTCCATCAGTGAATCTTTCCATTGTCTCCACTGTGCTTTCTTCTCTTCTGGCAGAGGAGTGTCCCACTCCCATTGCTCAGTGGAGAGTTCCCTCACAAGGGCCTTGCCTTGCATAGTGATTGGAGCTACGAACCCCAGGGGGTCGTACAGACTATTTACAGTGGACAAGAGACCTCTCCTCGTGAATGGCTTCTCCTCTTGAGACACGCAGAATGTAAAGCTATCCGTCTCAAGACTCCAGCTAAGTCCCAGACTCCTCTGCATAGGCAGGGGATCTACTCCAAGATCTAGGTCCTTGAAGTTTTTTGCACAGTCTTCGAGAGGAAATGCCTCCATGACAGTGCTGCTATTAGATGCTATTTTATGCAGCTTAATGTTTGATTCAGCTAACATTTCCCTGGATCTCTTGAGGATGTCAATGGCTTCTTTGTTGCTGGAGAATGAGGCGAGTCCGTCATCTACATAAAAGTTTCGCATGACGAACTGTTTGGCATCTGCGCCATAATCCTTCTCTCCCTCCAAAGCTGTCCGCCGTAAGCAGTATATGGCAACTGCAGGGGACGGACTATTGCCAAACACATGTACCTTCATTCGGTACTCTGTCACTGGATTGTCGAGGTTGTTTTTGTCATGCCACAAGAACCGGAGGAAGTCACGATGGTCCTCGCGGACGTTGAAACAATAGAACATCTGCTGCACATCTACAGTGACTGTGATGGGCTCTTTGCGGAAACGAACAAGGACTCCAATGAGAGTATTATTCAGATCCGGTCCGCTCAGGAGGACATCATTTAGAGACACACCCTCATGCTTGGCACTGGAGTCAAACACGACCCTTATCTGACCCGGTTTCTGAGGATGGTAAACACCAAATATTGGTACGTACCAACGCTCCTGTTCATCCATCAATGGTGGAGCTGGTTCAGCTTGATCCGCGTCAAACATCGCCTGCATGAAGTTGGTGAAGTGCTGCCTCATATCCAACTTCCTCTCCAGAGTACGATGCAAGAACAGAAGGCGTTTTGTGGCTTGCAGTCGATTGTTTGGTAGGTGACACCGAGGAGAACGAAAGGGCAAGGGAGCCACCCAGCTATTTGAATCATCCTTGTAGACTTCTCTGTCTAGAGTCTGAAGAAAAACCTCATCCTCAATAGACAAGGCTGGCTTATCGTCATGATGTGTTCTTTGAAATACTCTGATGCCAATTTCATCCATTTCTTCCATCTGGTTGGATATCTCCATTGTACTCTGAAGACCATGATGAGGTGTCGAGCTGTCAAACCTCTCTTTGACTTGAAAAACACTAGTGCATGGACTAAGGATGGATGCTCGTCCATTCTGAGGAACATTGGTTCTGTAAACACTGATGTTAGATGGCTTATGGGCTCCTCCCAAGCACACTTCACCGACAATGACCCACCCGAGGTCAAGACGTTGAGCGTAGGGCGCATTATGCGGCCCATTACACTGTTCTCGAACTTTATGCACTTGCAGGTTGTCTCTTCCAAGGAGGAGGAGAATGGGAACATCTGGGTCAACTGGTTGGATTTTGTCTACCACTGGCTTGAGATGCGGGTAATGACGCGCGATCTCGGGGGAGGGAATTTCTGACCTATCGTCAGGCATCATGTCGCACTCAATAAGCGTGGCGAGAGGCAGTTGTATTTTGCCATCCATTGTGGAGACAACAAAGTTGCTAGCACGTCGCCCTGTCGTTTCTGTGACTCCTGCATATGTCTTCAGTGTATATGGTTCTGCACCAACTCTAATATCAAAGAGGTCAAAGAAGTCTGCTTTTGCTAGAGAGCGATTACTTTGTTCGTCAAGAACAGCATATATCTTGACTGCTTTCTCTCTATGATCAACTGGATAGATTCTGACCAGACATATTTTTGAACATGATCTGGAGCTGGTTGTGTCCCCACAGACCTCTGTGCACTTTGATGTCCCCGCCATGATCTTCGCTGGTTTCAGACCTCTTGGTTTCCCATGGCGGTGGTCCTGGATGTAGTGCAGAAAGATGTCTGTCACTATTACACTCCTTACAATGTACTGCGAGGTTACAATCCTTGGCAAGATGATGAGTGGAAGCACAACATCTGTAAAAAATCCACTTGTCTTTGAGATAGGCCTTTCTCTCTTCTATAGGCTTGCTTCTGAAGCCGCGACATTTTCTTAGAGGATGTGGCTTATTGTGGAGTGGACACAGTTTGTCAGGTTCCTCAAGCTTCTTCTCTGATAAGAAACCTTGGCGTTCCACATATTCTGATGAGACTTCAGTCTTCCTGACAGATACTGGCATTCTGTAGTTCTGCTTTGTGGGTTTCTCTGTTTTAAGATTATATGTACCGCCATGTGTAACACAGGCGAAGCTAGGATCATTGCGTGTTTGAGCTTCTTCACATATGAACCTCACAAAGATGGAAAATGGTGGGTATGAGACATGATGTTCTTTCTTGAACCTTGAGCCTGTAGTAACCCATCGTTCTTGAAGACTGAATGGTAGTTTTGTTAAGATGGGACTAACACCATGTGCAGTGTCAAGATGTGACAAGCCTGTTAGGTATCCATTCATCTTTGCTGCCTCCAACTCCAATAAGAGGTCCCCCAACTCACTTAGTTTTTTATTGTCTCTGCTTGAGATCCTTGGGAAGTCTTCAACCTTTTTCAGCAGTGCATGCTCTATAATCTCAGGTGCTCCGAAACAATCGTCCAGTCTCTGCCATACCGTGTTAAGAGCTATGGTTGCGTTATGGATGTAGGCTGCCCTTATCCTCTTTGCTTGCTCAGCTGATGTTGGACCCAGCCATTTTGAGAGCAGGTCGAGTTCTTCCCTAGGCGTCAAATTTAGATCTCTAGTTGAGCTGAGAAAAGACGCCTTCCACGCCCAGTAATTTTCTGGGTGATCATCAAACTTCAATAAACCAGAGCTGACCATCTCGCGTCGTATCAGGTACTTTGCCAGGTCTGATGTGCCAGGAGGATCATGAGGACTTGGACTATGCATGGAGAAATTTGGCTGGAGATGATGGAACTCACCTCTACTTGAGTTTCTGGCTTTGCATGTCTCATCTCTAAAACTTCTGAACTCTCTCTTGGGGCTTGCTGCACAACTGTGTTGTGGTGACACCTTTCCTGCAGCTTGAGTCTGTATCCAGGATCGGGAAGGTGAATCTCTGAAGCCGTAGTTTAAGTCATCACTCCGCTGGCGTACCCCAGGCCCTGCACTTCGTCTAGCTGCTTCATCGTCGTCCATAGTTAGCTGGCGCATTGATGAAGAGGTAGGTTCCAGTGGGGCTGCGTTGTGGAGTGAGTGTTGACTATGGTTTACCTCAGATTGCTGCTGCACATATTCAGCTGTGCGTTGGAGTGAATTTAATGATGCTATCTTAGTGTCTAGCCGACCTTGTGGAGGTTCTCCGCCTCCCTTGTGGACAGGTACCTCCCAAGCCTGAGCCTCAGCTAGTGCAATAGCAGCTGCTTTTTGTGACCGTGGAACATGCAAATCTGCCTGTAGCTCGGCCTTCTTCTTAAGCTGTTCCGCTTTCTTTCTTGTAGCCTCCATTTCTTGCTCACATTCCATTACTGCTGGTTGTTTTAACAGATCTGCTTCCTTTTGTGTATAGGATAACTGGACCCGTGCAGCCTCTGCTTTTGCACGTGCCCTAACAGCAGCCGTGCTGGAGGAGGAGGACTGGCTTTAATGTGTAGTACCAGAAACTCTTGACCTGGTCTCCAAAGACTCATCTATGGCATTTTCCTCTTTAGGAGTCTCCATGATGGAAGAATATTCAGATGTGTTGAGTACTGTACTACTACAGTATTACTGCTGAGCCAGTGATATGCTAGATGATCCACTCTTTACTGGAAAGCCCGCTGTGACGTATGCTTTTTTACTATTCTGCCCTCCCTAGATGTAACTAGATGCTAGTTTGGTTGATAGTGAACTATCTTCCCAGTGAAAACACAAGTTGATGTATGGTTGAGGCTGTTTATTCCCACATGAGCAAGCTGTAAAACTGAACATACAGAAAAAATGTTGCTGTCACTGTCACGTAAATCAAACATACTAACAGCATGATATCTTATGAAACAGAAACCAAAATAACAGAAAACTGCAAGAAAACCAAAAGAATGTACTTACAAGCATATATTTTCCAAGGCTTTGTTAAAAGAAATGGCGATTCAACATGCTCTATCATGTGCTGTCTAGCAAACTGAACTAACTATGGCAAGCTCAAAAGACCAAACTTAATCTAAAAACAATACTCAAAAACACCACTAGGTGGCTACCATCTCCACAAGCTGTGGGCAGCACATTCATCCAGGTGAGGAAACAAGAAATAATGAAACTAAAAGCATCAACGCAAATAGGAACATATCAAAAAAGAAAATAAAAGCAGTATCTGTATGAAAATATAACACACTCTCTGTCTGTCTCTTCTTCTCTTTTAATATTTCTAGATGAGGACATTAGAAGAGCTGCAACAACAAATCATCTGTACTTCCTCCCTCCCTCCTTCTCTCCTTCTTTCCTTCCTCCATCCCCCTGTCTTCCTTCCTTCCTCCCTCCTTCTTTCCTTCCTTCTTTCCTTTCCTTCCTCCCTTCCTTTCCTCCATAATTCCTTTCCTTCCTTCCTCCCTTCCTTCTTTCCTTTCCTTCCTTCTTTCTCCCTTCCTCCCTCCATTACTTCCTCCCTTCCTTCCTTAACTGGAGGACAACAGGAGGGTTAATATCTTGTGTCTCTCTTTCCTCTTTTGAAATATAAAGTATGAAAGTCAGACTGCAGATATTCTCTTATTCAGTTCATCTCAGTCAGTGTGTTCACAAACGTCTGAGTTTCAAACCAACGTCAAATATTAAACTATATTGTACTAATATTGTAATGAAGCTCTGATAAATGCAACATTTTTCAGGTTGTAAAAATCACACGTGCTGTATAAACTGTATCTCTCATAATTTAACTACAGGAGTTTGAACAGTGACAAATGTTTTTAAAGTCTGTGACATCAAGTTATTTACTAACATTTAAATAATCGATTCTTGACTTTTGTTAATCGATGCAGACTCGTCCACGTCCGCATCGTGATGCATCATATAATCAATTATATTCAACATTTCTATTTCTCTCTCAAATTCTCAACAGCAGTAACTGGACTAACTGTTCTCTACATCACTGTCAGAGATGGAGATGAAGTCATTTTGTCCTGTGAAAATGTGACTGATCAGGATAAATGTGACAGGACTGACTGGACCTTCGTTGATACAACACACACAGGAGTAGATCTGATCAAACGTGGGCAGATTGGTGAAGATGCCAAAGTTAAATCAGACAGACTGAGTGTTACAGCGAACTGTTCTCTGGTTATAAAGAAGATCACGGCTGAGGATGTTGGTCGTTACTACTGCAGACAGTACAACAAGGCTGGACAACTACAACCCTCTCTGGTTACTCTGTCTGTTATTAGCAGTGAGTATTTACATCATAATGTTTTCAGATCAAACTGTCTTGTTAGAACAATATACTGAAACATTACAATAATTATGATTACAGTGATGAAGTTCATTTTACTCTTGTTGTCTTTCTCTCATAATATCTCCATCTTCACCAGTGACTGAACCTAAGGATGAGGTGAAGTTAAACTGCTCTGTGTCGACATATGGACAGTGCAGACACACAGTGCAGTGGGTGTATGAGGGTAATGATCAGGATGTGAAGCACATGAAGGAGTCACAGTCTTCTTGTTCTGCTACTGTGGAGTTTATAACTTCTCGTCTTACTGAGCCGTCAAAGTATTCTGAGTTATTCAAGTGTAACGTGACCTTCATCCCTCCATGTTCAGGTGAGGAAACTCCCTCATTTCATTTTTTCTTTTTTGTGTGTGAATAATAATTATGGAGTATTTTTCGTGTTGGGTTTTTTTAGATTTTATTCATCCAGGTGAGGAAACAAGAAATAATGAAACCAGAGGTGTTCACAAGTCATTTTTTGCAAGTCCAAGTCAAGTCTCAAGTCTTTGAGTGAGAGTCCGAGTCAAGTCTCAAGTCTCTCGCAAACACTAAATCAAATTCAAATTCTATAAGCTATAAAATCCTCTATATAAGACAGTATTGATGATTGTTTCACTAGAATCTACAGCAATGTGATGTGGAAAAAATACAAAGGATTGTTTCAATTTCATGTATTTTTCTTTAACAAGAGTTTTTTTTAACAATGCTGTAAAATACAATAAAAGAAATAACCGTTATGGTTATTACAGTATGACTCCCCTCTCTCTCTCTCTCTCTCTCTCGATATGTGACAAATATCCTTCTTGATATCTAGAATAGGCTGCTTGGGTATGACTCTTATAAAGCATTAAATGTGTAGGTGCTCCACCAATTTTTTAAACATAAAACGCCACTGGGTGACTGTACTGTAACTTAACTTAAGACAATGTCACAGAATAATCTTCCGGCCTGTCACATCATATGGCCTGCAGCAAGAATGTAACGTTAATATTCTTTCACATTAGCAAGTGACTGACCGGTCTGGGTGCGTTTTCAGATGCCGGATGAAGTTTGAAGTGGTTGAACCAAAATCTTGAATCTTCTTGTTGCACACTTTGCACACTGATGTCCGTTTGTTGGCTGACTGCGTGAAGGCATTGTAGCCAAATGGGACTCCTGTTGGGCTTCTTTCACTCGCCATTGTCTTGAAATAGTAGGGCTCTGCTCGAAATGCGCGTGTACACACGGCGCATGCGTGATGTTGGTGTTTACTGTCAGCCTCAGTCACAGCCAGAGATCACTTCCCAAATGACAGATAATAAATAATGAGAATATAAATGATAACATGAAAATAATGGTCATTTGCGAGTCTCCAGCCTCGAGTCCGAGTCGAGTCTGAAGTCAATGTGTAGTGCGACTTAAGTACGAGTCGCAAGTCCGAGTCACCAGCTCAGAATGAAACTAAAAGCATCAACGCAAATAGGAACATATCAAAAAAGAAAATAAAAGCAGTATCTGTATAAAAATATAACACACTGTCTGTCTGTCTCTTCTTCTCTTTTAATATTTCTAGATGAGGACATTAGAAGAGCTGCAACAACAAATCATCTGTACTTCCTCCCTCCCTCCTTCTTGCTTTATTTCCGTCCTCTCTCTTTCCTGCCTTCCTCCATCCCCCTTTCTTCCTTCCTTCTGTCCTTCTTTCAACCCTCTCTCCTTCCTTCCTTCCTTCCTCCCTCCCTCCTTCTTTCTTTCCTTCATTCCTTCCATCCTTTTTTCCTTCCTTCCCTCCTTTCTCCCTCCTTTCCATCCTTCCTTCTTTCCTTCCTCTCTCTTTCCTACCTTTCTCCATCCCCTTTCTTCCTTCCTTCTGTCCTTCCTTACTCCGTCCCTCCTTCCTTCCTTTCCTTCCTTCCTCCCTTCCTTCCTTCTTTCCTTTCCTTCCTTCTTCCTCCCTTCCTCCCTCCCTTCCTTCCTTAACCAGAGGACAACAGGAGGGTTAATATCTTGTGTCTCTCTTTCCTCTTTTGAAATATAAAGTATGAAAGTCAGACTGCAGATATTCTCTTATTCAGTTCATCTCAGTCAGTGTGTTCACAAACGTCTGAGTTTCAAACCAACGTCAAATATTAAACTATATTGTACTAATATTGTAATGAAGCTCTGATAAATGCAACATTTTTCAGGTTGTAAAAATCACACGTGCTGTATAAACTGTATCTCTCATAATTTAACTACAGGAGTTTGAACAGTGACAAATGTTTTTAAAGTCTGTAAAGTAAGAATAAATATGTGTTCTGAGTTTGACATACCACAGAAAAGTGTGTTGTTAACCATCCTGCCAAATTTCAATGATTAAAAAAATCACCAAATATATGAAATTAGGCTTCAAAGTCAAAATCAGCCTCTGAAGCCCCGCCCCCTACCAAGTGTCACCTGTCAATCAAAAGTCACTACCTCTACCAGAAACATGGACGCTACGTCTGAGAGCTTTCTGCTGCTAACTCAGCTGCTAGCTCGGCGGCTAACTTAGCAGCTAGCTTAGCTGCTAACTCAGCTAACTGTAGACTGTAGTAGTAGTAGTGTGTGCTGAATGTATTTATACCTCTACAGCAGCAGGGCCGGGTTTATGCGAATCACTAAATCCTGAACACAGAAATCTTGAAACACAGTTTGTGAAGCCTAGCTCCACAATTCAAATCTAAATGGTTGAAGTGATTTTTACACCTTTTTTAGAAATACATTTATGACCTATTTAATGTGTTTAGAAGAAAATGTCTGAATTCACTTTACACAGTCTTTAATGTTTTAATTCTCTTTCCAGGCTGGTTGAAGTTCCTCATCGTGTCTCTGGATTTAACTGCCTTCATAATCATCATTGTGTTAGTCTACATACGGACGAAAACTAAAGGTGAGAACATTCACATAACATTTATGATCAAGTTTTGATTAATCTGCATTTTTACTGATGAAACTCTTTTTTTGTGTTTTCAGGGAACAAAACACAGATCAGTGACAATGCTGTGAGTTTTAAAACTGAATATTCAAATGCTTGCTGTGTGTTTGTGGTAGTTCACTATTTACTGTGATTCTGTAAAGACAATAAGAATAAACAGAGCTGACTGTATTACTCTGAAACAAAGATCATTTATTTGTTCCATTATATCTCAGAAGCTCAGGTGTGTTGTGTTGTTCCTCACAGGTGCATGATGATGAAGATGGAGATGAAGACCTATGAAAACGCTGGAGAACCTTCTGCTTCTATCAGACTCCACTGATCTACAACTTTCACTCCAACATCAACTCAGCAGAGTAAATAACATTTCATCAGATTTTACATGACAAGTTAAAGCTTTTGTTTGTGTCTTGGTGGGTTTAGGTGGGTGACTCTTTGTTAACTGTCTTGCACTGTGTTGTTAAACTTTTCACCCATTTTAAGAATTTAAAACAAATGTTTATATTTTACTTTTTTATACTATAGTTTTGTCTCTGTTTTTATGATTATGGTTAAGTAACTTTCACATGTTTGCTGGTAGTGAGATATGTTTTAAACTGTGTAGAATAGACTGAACTGAGCTGGGAGCTTTAATAGAGTCAGTAACTGTCTTCTCTTTATTAGAGCTACGGGTGCACAGCATCTTTTAATCTTCTACATACTTATTATTATTCTTCCACCAAGCTTTGAGAAAACCCCGACAATATATACATCAAAACGTGTGGCTCGATGGGGAAAGAGGTGCTATGACTTTTGGTCTTGAAATTCCAATTTTTCCCAAAGTTATTCCCAAAAAAACGGGAATAATTCTCCATTGAAAATGAACGGAATTTTTTTTTTAAAACCACAAAATTTCACATTTTTTCAGAGTCACCTAGCTCTCTCATACCTGCACGTAGAAATGTGATTCAACCTTTAAAACGGAGGAAAACTTGTGCTCTCTGGAAAAATATGAAACTATTTTTACATAACATGTAAACTTTTCAAACTATGAGCAGTCAAACGAGGAGTGGAAATCACTTTTTCTTCAAAGTTAGAGTGGAAGCGGCAGTTAGCTTGAGAGAGAGAAGCAGTAAAACATAAACTTAATTTATTTTTAACTCGAGCTCACGGCCAAACCGTGAAAAGGAGACAAATAATTTTTGGTCGAAATGTAGACATAGGTGTTGGGATTCATAAAATGTGACTTTGACAGGCGGGGCCTGCACAAAATTTAAACGGGGGGGCCGAGACTGGCGGCAATACCTGTCTCGCTCTCGATTGACCCTAATGTAATCGTCTTTTTTTTCCAAAAGAATCTCACTCTGTCTTCACACTGAGCTTACTCGCTCATTTTAAGGAATATGTGAATAAAATAAACACTGTCAGAATCTTCCGGCTTCTGTGTCTCTCACGGTGTTTTCGGTTTTTGGACAGGAGTTACGGTTTTCTCACAGTTTGCAATTGTTCGGGACCTTGTCAGAAGCCAAACTCTGGGTGCATTTTGAGAATTTCCAAGCAGATTCTCACACATGACTGAAGCAACCGCGGGGCCCCGACTGCCCTTAGCAACCGTTGGGGCCTTAGCAACCTGTTGCTGGGCAGAAACTGAGCTGCTTTTTTGTGATTGGCTAATCCCTGTCTGTCTGATTTGCCAGTTAACTGAGCTAATTCATTTGAATGGAGATTAATTCATGTTTACTGAGGACACAATAAATAGTTTTATTGTTTTATATTGTTTTGTATGATTTGTGGTGTATAAAAAGATTCAACATTTATCAATAGAAGATGAACAAAATGTACATAATTATAATGAGTAATATAATTTCAATAAAAATCTACTCTCTTAATGATTGACTCAATAATTTCGTAACAGTGATGTTCCTGTCTGTGAACAAATGAAGTAGACTTAACGTCATTAGTTTAAATAAATATTAGTTATGCTTAAATATGATTAACATTTACTTAATATTTTCAGGGATGTTAAGTTGAGAATAAAGTACATTCATAATGTACTGGTTTCAACCTGGTGCTCCATATGATCAATCCATTATTTACACAGTTAAAAAAGTATTCACTGAAGTTTCCTGGCGTGGCCTGATGCACTGAATGTGCCACACATCTTCAAGGTAAAATTGAACTTTGTAAATGTTGTGCATACACTAACTATACACACGTGTGTCGTATTTGAACCATTTTTGCAAACAGGGGGCGCTATAGTAACAATATAACAAGAAAAAATAAATCATGTACTCATCCCAGTTGTAGTAACTGGATTAAGATTGGATTTTAACACAGCAGCTGAACAAAGAACTACTCTCTGAGAACTGAAAACATGATCTTTATTACTTAGTCTCTAAACCAGGGGTGGGCAATTAATTTTTACAAGGGGCCACATGAGAAACCTGAATTGTGTCAGAGGGCCACACCAACGATAACTTGAACTTAATTCTGCTCATCTTTCTTCCATTGTAAAATGCACTAAATGTATATATTTTGAATAGCTGGTACTGGTAAAACTATTCTGTAAATATTTATATTAGGCTATGTGAAATTGTGGTGTAGAGGTCAAATAAGAAAACACAAACAATCATTGAATCAGTGCAATTTATTTTTAAC
Source organism: Scomber japonicus (assembly GCF_027409825.1). NCBI lineage: Eukaryota > Metazoa > Chordata > Actinopteri > Scombriformes > Scombridae > Scomber > Scomber japonicus. Next base: position 2,304,306 of record NC_070594.1, on the reverse strand, counting down.
AGTATTTTTAACCAGTGGTTGTCCCTTTCATTGACTGCATGGCTGCCAGCTCCTCCGTGACTTGAAAGTCTGCAGTTATCCCACGTAAGAAGATGAGGAGCTGGGCGGTGTCACGTACATCGCAGCTCTCATCCAAAGCCAGAGAAAACCAGTCAAAGTCAGCCCGCTCTGTTCTTCAGCTGAAGCTCCAAGTTCCCAGCGATGTCCTCAACCCGCCTCATTACAGTGCGTCAGGAGAGTGACACGTTCTCAAATGCACCCTTTTTCTCCATATCAGTGCAACAGAGTCCAATAAGCACTCCTTAATGAACTCTCCATCAGAAAACGCCTTACTTTTTCTGGCGATTTTGTGAGAAATTACATCACTTGTCGCTGTTCACCTTCACTCACAGCTCACGCACGTCCACACGGAAGTAACACAAACGTAGCGCTTTCAAAATAAAAACAGCACAGTTGTAATGCACGCACGACATAGATATTTGTTTAATTTGTGTTGTAATTTATGGTTGGCCTCATGCGGGCCAGACAGGGACGCAAAGGGCCAGATGTGGCCCGTGGGCGTAGTTTGCCCAGATCTGCTCTAAACTAACTAACGTGGCCTAACTCTTCATAATGCAGGAACATGTGACCCAGTGCAGTGCTGTGACTCTCTGATGTGTTTTTAATAGTTTCTGGACAACAACAGAGGAATCAGATATATCAGACTTTGATAAACACACAGTACTTGTTAGTAGATCAGTTCTTTGTTGGTTTGGATTCAAACATAAAGCCAAATGTAGAAAATCAGCAGAATGATCCTTTAAGTGCCTCAAAACAGACAAACACATGTGATACCTAACCCTCCTGTTGACTTCCTGTCAACTGAGAACATTTTGTCCTCTGTGGTCAAAACTGATCCATTTTGGTTTGACTGTTAATAAACCATAAAGTATAAATTATCACCCAGTTCTTTGTGAGACCTTTTTAACTGACTTCATTCCAACTAAATACCAAGTAAGTAAGTTTTACACTTACTTTAGGAAATTATGGTCAATTTAGGCTCCATTTAAATGAGATTTGTTTTTAGTTAAAGAGCAGAAATGATAAATTAATTTCATTAAATTTAAGATCAGAGGAAGATATGATGATGGGTTACGGTTAGCACACCAGTTATCATCAGAAACATACTGCTGGGGTCTCACTGGTGATTCAGAGATGAAAGTATTCTCTTTGTCTGGTGCCTTTGATAAAGTTTGACCTGTCAGTGACTGTGAGCTCGTGTGGTTGTAGTGTTCATGTCGTCATATCAGAGCTCTGCTGCTGTTGTACCCACATTCACCAAAACACTTCCCCTCAGTTCTCAGAATAACTGACCTAAAAGGTATAACAAGCAACTAACAGGTCTCAGACCACCGTTGTTGTAAAAAAGTGTCAGAAGGCAAAGTGAGCAGAGGTGTGATGTGATCATGTGACATCCCTGACTTGGATGGATCAACATGAATCCTGTCGCAGCATAATTTTAGTCCTGTTTGAACACATATTTTATGCATTATATGACATACTTTGAAATGCAGCAGTGGAGAGGAAGTGTGTTGTAGTCTTGGTGGTGAGTGGGTCGACACATTCACAGTTAACTTCTGATTATAATACAATATCTTATATAGATATAGGAGATTATATAAGATACTGTAGATGTGAGTGATAGCTTTCTCATAAAATACAAACATGTTCAAATTTAAAGTGAATAAGCTCCATCTACAAAAAAGTCACATACTCACAAGTGAAAAAAAATGGACTGAAGCCACAAAGAGGAGGAGACACTTTGCTCATTACAGGAAGTAGAGTTAGTTTTTTTCTGCACACTGAGAACTGAAAATGAGGAAGAGAGAGAGAGAGAACAATAGAGAAGCACGATGGTTGAACTCAGATGGATTAAAATGTTTTTATTTCTGATTCTGGGGCTTCAGTTTACAGGTAAGATACAAAACTCTTATTTAATAACCTTTATTTTACTGAGACAGTCAAATAAACAGTTTTGAACATTGACACTACAGTCATATTGTCATTTCAGTTCATTTATCACATTTCTCTCTAGTGGTGTGAATCTTCACTGTCCTCACCATTCGATTTGATTCTACGATGCATCTCAACGTATCACATCCTGATTTTTCTATATTACTGCATGATACAATAAGTCAGTATGAGAGGAAAAGCAAAGTGAGGGGGGTGAAGTACAGCTGTGTGTTATTATGTCTCAGGAATGCAGAGCAGCGTCTTTGCTGTACTGTTTGCAGGGCCGTAGCAGGGGGGGGGGGGGGGGGGGGGGGGGGTGAGGCTCTGCTCTTTGACATGGTTGTGCAATTGCTTATGAGTAACAGTCACAGGGACACAGCTATTCTAGTTCTGCTGCACGCATAATCCTGCAGCAATACGTTTTTATCAAGTAGAATAATACAGCATCATCATACACATAGTCTCAGATATGACTTTCTGCTTTTTATTCACATCAAGTCAGCTCAGTCACTTTATTTTTGGCATCTTGACATTTTAAACAGGTTAGGACACTTTTCATTCAGAATATACATTTTTCATTACAACTATACACAACTCATTATTTACTGCACTGTGACTCTAACTAATGAGATGCGTAAATTGTGCAGAAACTGATCATGTCAGAGTCACTTTCTTTGCCTTCTTAGCCGCTAACTCAGCAATAAGATCTTTATAATCCAGTTTGGATGCAATGTCCTTTTCAATAGAGAGCAGGGCAAGCCTGCACAGTCTGTCCTGTGACATGGAGGTGCACAAATAGTTTTTTATTAGTTTCAACTTTGAAAAGCTTTGATCGACCGATGCCACCGTTACTGGAAAAGTCAATAGGATCCTGAGCTCAATCTCACAGTTAGGGAAAGTTCCTTCAATCTCTTTGAGGTAACAAAGTGTTTTAAATGCTGTAGTTGTTTCCTTTGGGATTATCTCTCAAAGTATCCTCAACTCCTCCTGAGATTCGGACGTGCTCAGAGCATCACTCAGTCTTGTGCACTGTCTGTGCAGGTCAGTCTTCTCCATTTCAAGCAGTTTGGTCAGATCAACAAGAAATCCAAACATGACGCCAAACTGCTGCATTTGTTTAAAATGCCTTTGTCGTCCGTCAACATCAAGTTATTTACTAACGTTTAAATAATCGATTCTTGACTTTTGTTAATCGATGCAGACTCGTCCACGTCCGCATCGTGATGCATCATATAATCAATTATATTCAACATTTCTATTTCTCTCTCAAATTCTCAACAGCAGTAACTGGACTAACTTACCTCTACATCACTGTCAGAGATGGAGATGAAGTCACTTTGTCCTATGAAAGTGTGACTGATCAGGATAAATGTGACAGGACTGACTGGACCTTTGTTTCAATACACACACGAGTAGATCTGATTAAACGTGGGCAGATTGGTGAAGATGCCAAAGTTAAATCAGACAGACTGAGTGTTACAGCCGACTGTTCTCTGGTTATAAAGAATGTCACAGCTATGGATGTTGGTCTTTACGGCTGCAGACAGTACAACAAGACTGGACAAGGTCAAGGTCCATACACTTGGGTTTTTCTCTCTGTTGTTAGCAGTGAGTATTTACATCATAAAGTTTTCAGATCAAACTGTCTTGTTAGAATAATATACTGAAACATTACAATAATTATGATTACAGTGATGAAGTTCATTTTACTCTTGTTGTCTTTCTCTCATAATATCTCCATCTTCACCAGTGACTGAACATAAGGACGCTGATAAGGTGAAGTTAAGCTGCTCTGTGAATGTGTGCAGACACACAGTGCAGTTGGTGTATGAGGGTAATGATCAGGATGTGAAGCACATGAACAAGTCACAGTCTTATTGTTCTGCTACTGTGGAGTTTATAACTTCTCATCTTACTGAGCCGTCAAAGTATTCTGAGTTATTCAAGTGTAAAGTGACAGATAACTATGGAAACGTGCAGCTGTTTCCTTTCATCCCTCCATCTTCAGGTGAGGAAACTCCTTCATTTAATTTTTTTTTTTGTGTGTGAATAATAATTATGGAGTATTTTTCGTGTTGGGTTTTTTTTAGATTTTATTCATCCAGGTGAGGAAACAAGAAATAATGAAACTAACAGCATCAACGCAAATAGGAACATATCAAAAAAGAAAATAAAAGCAGTATCTGTATGAAAATATAACACACTGTCTGTCTGTCTCTTCTTCTCTTTAATATTTCTAGATGAGGACATTAGAAGAGCTGCAACAACAAATCCTACTCCAATAATACAACACTGTAGTTATTTAACCTTCATCTGTCCTTCCTCCCTCCTTCTCTCTTTCTTTCCTTTCTCCATCCCCCTTTCTTCCTTCTTTCTCTTTCCTTACTCCCTCCCTTCCTTCTTTCCTTCCTTCTTTCCTTTCCTTCTTTCCTTTCCTTCCTCCCTTCCTTTCCTTCCTCCCTCCCTCCCTTCCTTCTTTCCTTTCCTTCCTTCTTCCTCCCTTCCTTCTTTCCTTTCCTCCTTTCTTTCCTCCCTCCTTTCCTTCCTTCTTCCTCCCTTCCTTCTTCCCTTCCTTCCTTAACTGGAGGACAACAGGAGGGTTAATATCTCTCTTTCCTCTTTTGAAATATAAAGTATGAAAGTCAGACTGGAGATATTCTCTTATTCAGTTCATCTCAGTCAGTGTGTTCACAAACGTCTGAGTTTCAAACCAACGTCAAATATTAAACTATATTGTACTAATATTGTAATGAAGCTCTGATAAATGCAACATTTTTCAGGTTGTAAAAATCACACGTGCTGTATAAACTGTATCTCTCATAATTTAACTACAGGAGTTTGAACAGTGACAAATGTTTTTAAAGTCTGTGACATCAAGTTATTTACTAATGTTTAAATAATCGATTCTTGACTTCTGTTAATCGATGCAGACTCGTCCACGTCCGCATCGTGATGCATCATATAATCAATTATATTCAACATTTCTATTTCTCTCTCAAATTCTCAACAGCAGTAACTGGACTAACTTCCCTCATTCCTGTCAGAGATGGACATGAAGTCACTTTGTCCTGTGAAAGTGTGACTGATCAGGATAAATGTGACAGGACTGACTGGGACTTTGCTTCAACACACACACGACTAAAGCTGATCAAACGTGGGCAGATTGGTGAAGATGCCAAAGTTAAATCAGACAGACTGAGTCTTACATCGAACTGTTCTCTGGTTATAAAGAAGATCACAGCTGAGGATGCTGGTCGTTATGACTGTAGACAGTACGACAAGGCTGGACAACGACAATATTTTACCATTGTGGTTTATCTCTCTGTTGTTATCAGTGAGTATTTACATCATAAAGTTTTCAGTTCAAACTGTCTTGTTAGAACAATATACTGAAACATTACAATAATTATGATTACAGTGATGAAGTTCATTTTACTCTTGTTGTCTTTATCTCATAATGTCTCCATCTTCACCAGTTACTGAACTTAAGGACTCTGATGAGGTGAAGTTAAACTGCTCTGTGTCGACATATGGACGGTGCAGATACACAGTGCAGTGGGTGTATGAGGGTAATGATCAGGATGTGAAGCACATGAAGGAGTCACGGTCTTCTTGTTCTGCTACTGTGGAGTTTATAACTTCTCATCTTACTGAGCCGTCAAAGTATTCTGAGTTATTCAAGTGTAAAGTGACACATGAAATCAGTGAAGAAGAGCATCTGTTTCCTTTCATCCCTCCATCTTCAGGTGAGTAAACTCCCTCATTTCATTTTTTGTTTTTTGTGTGTGAATAATAATTATGGAGTATTTTTCATGTTGGGTTTTTTAGATTTTATTCATCCAGGTGAGGAAACAAGAAATAATGAAACTAAAAGCATCAACGCAAATAGGAACATATCAAAAAAGAAAATAAAAGCAGTATCTGTATGAAAATATAACACACTGTCTGTCTGTCTCTTCTTCTCTTTTAATATTTCTAGATGAGGACATTAGAAGAGCTGCAACAACAAATCCTATTCTAATAATACATCCTTTCTGTCCTTCCTTCCTTCCTTGTTTCCTCCCTCCCTTCCTCTTTTTCTTTCTCCCTCCCTCCTGCCTTATTTCCTCCCTCCCTCCTACCTTCCTTCCTTCCTTCCTTTCCTTTCCTCCCCTTCTTTCCTTCCTCCCTTCCTTCTTTCCTTTCCTCCTTTCCTTCCTCCCTCCTTTCCTTTCTACTTCCTCCCTCCCTCCCTTCCTTCCGTAACTGGAGGACAACAGGAGGGTTAATATCTTGTACCTCTCTTTCCTCTTTTGAAATATAAAGTATGAAAGTCAGACTGCAGATATTCTCTTATTCAGTTCATCTCAGTCAGTGTGTTCACAAACGTCTGAGTTTCAAACCAACGTCAAATATTAAACTATATTGTACTAATATTGTAATGAAGCTCTGATAAATGCAACATTTTTCAGGTTGTAAAAATCACACGTGCTGTATAAACTGTATCTCTCATAATTTAACTACAGGAGTTTGAACAGTGACAAATGTTTTTAAAGTCTGTGACATCAAGTTATTTACTAACGTTTAAATAATTGATTCTTGACTTTTGTTAATCGATGCAGACTCGTCCACGTCCGCATCGCGATGCATCATATAATCAATTATATTCAACATTTCTATTTCTCTCTCAAATTCTCAACAGCAGGAGCTGGACAAACTCTCCTCTTCATCACTGTCAGAGATGGAGATGAAGTCACTTTCTCCTGTAAAAATGTGATGACTGATCAGGATAAATGTGACAGGACTGACTGGATCCTCTTCGATTCAACAAACACAGTAGACCTGATTAAACGTGGGCAGATTGGTGAAGATGCCAAAGTTAAATCAGACAGACTGAGTGTTACAGCGGGCTGTTCTCTGGTTATAAAGAATGTCACAGCTGAGGATGCTGGTCGTTACTACTGCAGACAGTATGACAAGGCTGGACAACGACAAGGTCTACCCTCTCTGGTTGATCTGTATGTTATTAGCAGTGAGTATTTACATCATAATGTTTTCAGATCAAACTGTCTTGTTAGAACAATATACTGAAACATTACAATAATTATGATTACAGTGATGAAGTTCATTTTACTCTTGTTGTCTTTCTCTCACAATATCTCCATCTTCACCAGTGACTGAACATAAGGACTTTGATGAGGTGAAGTTAATCTGCTCTGTGTCGATACATGGACCGTGCATGTACACAGTGCAGTGGGTGTATGAGGGTAATGATCAGGATGTGATCAATCAGCACATGAAGAAGTCACAGTCTTCTTGTTCTGCTACTGTGGAGTTTATAACTTCTCATCTTACTGAGCCGTCAAAGTATTCTGAGTTATTCAAGTGTAAAGTGACACATGAAATCAGTGAAGAAGAGCATCTGTTTCCTTTCATCCCTCCATCTTCAGGTGAGGAAACTCCCTCATTTCATTTTTTATTTTATGTGTGTGAATAATAATTATGGAGTATTTTTCGTGTTGGGTTTTATTAGATTTTATTCATCCAGGTGAGGAAACAAGAAATAATGAAACTAAAAACATCAACGCAAATAGGAACATATCAAAAAAGAAAATAAAAGCAGTATCTGTATGAAAATATAACACACTGTCTGTCTGTCTCTTCTTGTTCTGTCCTCACTAAGTGTTGTCCCCACGAACGTATACTCAGCTATACAGACAGCTAAACACTCTCCTAACCAAACTCCAAGGAACAGGCCGATGTGTTGATTTTGGCAGTTACTGTACTGTAGACAAAACAGATATACACAAATGAAAATGTTGCATCAATATACAATATAACATAAGAAAGCCAAATACTCACTAAAACATCAACATAATATTTCTGTAGTCAATGATTCTGCAAATAAATGTCTGATGAAAAACACACTGATTGAGATACATACAGAAATTAAGCAGGAGTTTGTTCTCAGAACCAAAAATATCATAAAAAATATGTGGTTAATAAATAAAGTCTATCATTGTTACTTTTTCAAACTAATAATGATGCACACATGTTACTTTATATGAACAAACAGTATAACTTACAGATGATGCCATGTATAAACTATGAAGGCGAGGATGGCAACAGATGAGTGCAGGTGACTCCCCCTGGCAATATCTTGAGAGAAAGTGAGCTCTAAAGGAAATGACTTCAGAGGAAGTGACTCAACTTCCTGTTTCTAGGGCTAACACAATAAAATACACAAAACAACCACTAGGGTGTGATAACTGCAATACAGAGCAGATCTGGTTCCATCACACTCCCCACCTGGCATCTCTAACATGTCAATCTTAGAATTACTTGACTGAGTCCCTTTGTAACAGAAGGATGACTTCAGACACTGGCCTTAAGAACCGCTTTGGTTCACCATCTCTGACGACTTTTACTTCGACCTTTCTGACCTTTCCATCATCACTTGGAAAAGTTCTTGTGATAATACCTGTGGGCCAGTTATGTCTCTTCATTAAGCTGTCTCTCAGCAGGACAACATCTCCATCCATCAGATTAGGTCTTTCTGTTCTCCATTTCTGTCGACCCTGGAGGCCACTGAGGTACTCCCTCCTCCATCTCTCCCAGAATGTGTTGGCTAAACTTTGGACTTGTCGCCACTGACGTCTGAAGAGGTCACCATGGTCAAAGTTGCCAGTAGGAACTGGGTGCATGCCAACCTTCTGCGTCAGCAGCATGGCAGGGGTAAGGATAAGAGGTTCATCTGGATCTGTAGACACCGAGGTAAGTGGTCTGGAGTTGACTATAGCAGTGACCTCTGCCATAAAGGTTGTCAAGACCTCATGTGTGAGCTTTGCAGACCCAAGCTTGAGTAACATTGCATCAAGGATCCGACGTGTGACGCCGATCATCCTCTCCCAACTGCCTCCCATGTGCGAGGAGTGGGGAGGATTGAATAACCACACGCAACCCTGGTCTGAGAGGTAGTTGGACACTTGCTTGTTGTTGCAACCTGTGGCGTCAATCTGAAGTTCTCGGCAGGCTCCTATAAAATTTGTTCCACAATCGGACCTCAGCTGTTTAACGGGTCCCCTAACTGCGAAGAAGCGTCGAAGAGCGTTAATGAAACTGGATGAATCCATCGATTCAATAACCTCAATGTGTATGGCGCGCATGCTCATACATGTGAAGATGATTGCCCAACGCTTGCTGTTTGCCAGTCCTCCATGTGTCCTTCGTGATGCGACACACCATGGCCCAAACACGTCTAATCCGACGAAGGTGAATGGAGGATCTGTGCTCAAGCGATCAGCAGGCAGGTCCGCCATTTTCTGCTCTTCTTGTTTACCACGCAGTCTGCAACATGTCACACAGTTGTAGATCAAACTACTGACAGAGCGCTTTCCTCCAACAACCCAAAAACCAGCAGCTCTTAAAGCCCCTTCTGTCAAATGCCGTCCTTGATGGCAGACCTGCTCGTGGTAATGTCTGATGAGCAGGGAGGTAACATGGTGTTTGCCAGGAATAATGATTGGCTGACTTTCCTCTGGCATGAGCTGCGCCTTCTTCAGCCGTCCCCCTACACGTAGAAGGCCTTTGGAATCAATGAAAGGGCAGAGTTTACTGAGGGCACACTGTTTTGTGACCTGTTCTCCCTTCTGTATGGAGTGAATTTCCTCTGAATAAATCTGTCTTTGGACAGCAAGAATGACTCTGACCTTTGCATGATCTAGCTGCTCTGTACTGAGGGACAGCTTGCAGTTGTGCCAACCATGGCAGGGGCTCTCTCTTGCTGCTCTAGTGAAGGAATAAGCGATGTGAGAGAGTCGTGCAACAGCTCTGGAGAGTGACTTCCAACTCAAAAAACGCTCAAAGCGTTCGCTGCCAAGCTGATGTGACAAACGTGTGACATATGTCACTACCTCTGGACGCAATTCCACATCTGATCCAGGGTCAACTAAGTTGAAAACTTCCTGTTGCAAGTGCCAGTGTTGCGTATCCACAAGGAATGCTGGTCCAGTCAACCAAGAGGAACAGACAAGCTGATTAGCTGGTATGGCTCTAGTTGCATGATCTGCTGGGTTAACATCAGAAGGAACATAGTTCCATTGGCTTTTGTTGGTGGAACGTCTGATCCGTTCTACTCTGTTATGGACGTAGACGTAGAACCGTCTACAGTCGTTGAATATATAGCCAAGTACCACTTTGCTATCTGTGAAAAGCTTGATGTCATCAACCTCCATGTCCAGCTCTGCAGATATAGCCTCTGTTATTTCCACCGCTAGAACGGCTGCGCAGAGCTCGAGCCTTGGAATGGTGATGTCAGGCTTGGGAGCCAACTTTGTCTTGCCAAATAGGAATCCAACCTCGCTATGTCCTGCAGCATCTGTGACCTTCAGATAAGCGACGGCAGCGATAGCTTTAGTTGAAGCATCACAAAAGATGCAGATCTCTTTCCTCTGAGCTGTGGAGAGTGAGATCGTAGTGTAGAGCCTTGGGATCTTCAATCCTTTGAGGATCTTGTAGAGAGGTGCACCACCTCTGCCACTGCTCGAGCTTCTCCTGAGGGAGCACTCAAGATGGAGTGACCCTGAACACTGACAGGAGCAGCAAAACCCAATGGGTCAAATATGCTGTTGATCGTAGATAACACGCCTCGACGTGTAAAGGGTTTATCAGCAACAGCAACTTGAAAAGTCAGTGTATCAGTGGCAAGGTCCCATCCAAGACCCAGGCTGCGCTGCATAGGGGGAGGGTCCTGACCCACGTCCAGGTCTTGTAAGTTTGTGGCCAGGTCTTCAGCTGGGAAAGCTCTCATAACCTCAACACTGCTAGACGCAATCTTATGTAGTCTGAGATTGGATTGAGCCAACATGTCTTGTGCACCTTTCAGCACCCTGATGGCATCCTCTGCACTGGGGAAAGATTTCATGCCATCGTCGACGTAGAAATGTCGGTGCACAAAGTTCCTCACTTCGGGTCCATAGTCCTCTTCACCCTCCGTGGCCGTCTTCTTCAGACCATAAATGGCCACAGCTGGTGAGGGACAGTTACCAAATACATGAACTCTCATGCGAAACTCCAACACTTCGTCATCGAGTTGATGGTTGCGAAACCACAAGAATCGGAGGTAGTCCCGATGATCCTCTCTCACCAGGAAGCTATGAAACATCTGTTGGATGTCTGTCATTACAGCTACCGGCTCTGTACGAAAACGCATGAGGACCCCAAGTAAAGTGTTGTTGAGGTCTGGGCCCTGCAAAAGCACATCATTCAATGATATGCCCTTGAACTGTGCACTTGAATCAAAGATGATCCTTATTTTCCCCGGTTTCTGGGGGTGGTAGACACCGAAGGTGGGCAAATACCAATACTCTTTGTCGGCCTCTGGTGGAGGAGCTGGCTCAGCATGTTCATTCCTGAAAATGTCCTCCATGAAGTCCACAAAATGATGTTTCATCTCCTCTTTCCTATTCAAGGTACGGCGGAGTGACATCAGTCGGCTGAGGGCTTGCTCCCGGTTATTTGGTAAACGTGGCCTTGGAGTACGAAATGGGAGAGGAGCCACCCAGCTGTTGGAATCATCTTTCGTGAACTCGCTGGTCATGATTCGAAGGAAGAGTTTATCTTCGATGGAGGGTGCCAACTTGTCATCATCTTTCGAGTGGCTGAAGACTAGCTTACCTAAGCTTGGCTGGGCAGAGGCCAAGACATTAGGGGATATGGACCTTTCACTTACGATCTTTTCTTTGAAGATGATTCTGCTCTCACAAAGCCTGAAGTAACTGGGACGTCCATTCTCAAGGACATTGGTCTTACATGTACTGACAGTTGGTCGGTGGGCCCCACCAAGGCAGACATCTCCCACTATGACCCAGCCTAGATCCAATCGTTGGGCGTAGGGCATATTGTGATGACCATTGCGCTGGCTGCGTACTTTGTGTACTTGGATAATGTCTCTGTCAAGCAATAAAAGTATCTCAGCCGAAAAGTCAAGAGGAGGAATCTTGTCAGCTATAGGCTTGAGATGCATGTGGCTACGTGCAGCCTCTGGGGTAGGGATTTCATCCCTATTATTGGGAATTAGGTTGCACTCAATAAGGGTTGGCAATGATAGGTGAAGGTCCCCATCAGCTGACTCCACCATGAATCCATTGGCCCTCCTTCCAGCAGTGTCTGTAACTCCAGAGCACGTTTTGAGGGTATAGGGAGAAGCGTCACTCTGGATGCCAAACATGTCAAAGAATGCTGATCTAGCTAGCGATACATTACTTTGATCATCTAGTATCACATATGTTCTCATCTTTTGTTCAGGATGCCCATTAGGATAGACGTTGACCAGACAGATTTTCGAACAGGATTTGCCTTGTAGACCCCCACCACAGACCTCTGTGCATGAAGAGGTTGCTACATCTGTGATGCCTTCAGTAGACTCCCCACCATACTCTGTGGTAGGCGTATTGGAACTTACAGCCCAAGGTGCTGGACCGAAATGGAGTGCTGAAATGTGTCGGTCGCTGTTGCATTCTGAGCAACGGATGTCAGCCTTACACTCCTTAGCCTGGTGAGTTGTTGAAGCACAACATTTAAAACATATGGAGTTCTCTAACAGGAAGCGCTTTCGCTCTGCGAGTGATTTCTCCCGAAAACCTCGACACTTCTTGAGGGAGTGAGGCTTCTTGTGGAGAGGACACTGTCTATCTGGATCCATGACAGGCCCTTTAGAGAAATCTGAGGAGAAGGGGCTTCCTACTACAGTTTTACTAACTGATACAGGAAGTTTGGTTTTCCAGTGTTTGGATGAGGACCCGTCTCCTTTGAATGCGGCTGAGCTGGAGGTAGGGATATCAAAGCTAGGGTCATTTCTCATCTCTGCATAGTTGTACACGAAGTCTACGAAGAATGAGAAAGGTGGATATGGAACTTGATGCTCCCTCTTATTGCGGGACCCCACGGTTATCCACTGTTCTTGGATGTTGTGGGGCAATTTCTCCACTATAGGGTTTATTCCTCTTGCTGTGTCGAGAAAGCTGAGCCCTGGCAAGTAACCCTCTTGTTTTGCAGCTTCGATTTCGAGGAGCAGGTCTCCAAGTTCTTGAATCCTCTGGTGATCCCTATTTGAAAACTTCGTGAATAGGTGTAATCTGTTGAAGAGAGAAGCTTCAATAGCCTCCGGAGAGCCATAGCACTTGTCCAATCTTCGCCAAAGCATGTCCGAACCCAGAGATGGATTATTAACATGAACTGCTCTCATTCTCTTGGCATGGTGTAGTGACTCCCCACCAAGCCACCTGACGAGTAAGTCCAGTTCTTCGCTAGGTTTGAGGTTTAGTCCCTCCACAGCATTAATAAAGCTAGATTTCCAGGACAGATAACTAGCAGGCTGATTATCGAACACTTTCAGTCCAGCTGTGACAAGATCTCGACGAGCCAGATATACAGCTAAATCAGATACACCTGGAGCCTCTGATCACCAGCGGTGTGGAAACTGGCTTGCTGAATCTGTGTGGCAGTGTGTGTGGAAGCTAGGAGCATTTCCATCTCTGTGAAAGGATGCAGCACCAGAGAGATTTTTCCTCTGGCTGGTTTGTTGCAGAGCTTTAGTGGGAAAAACTGAGGGATCTGGCTGTTGTGTGTTAAGACTGCCATAGTGATCTTCAGTGTTGTATTGTGGCAAGGGAGCAGCTTCTTCTCCTTCATCAATTTGAGCTGAAACACGATTCTGACTCGTGGTAAAATGAGCTTGGATGTACTCACCAGTGCGCAGTACTGACTGCTTTGATAACCGAGAACGACTGGCTTTACTCATAAGATCACATTGCTCTAAATCCGCAGCTGCCTCAAACACTTGAGCCTCTGCTGAGGCAGCTTCAGCTTCACACTCTTCCTTTAATGCATTCAATGTAGCTTCTATGCGTGCTTTCTCCACTTGCATATCTATTTGACGCTTTGCATAGGCTGCTCGTGTGCGTGCAGCTTCCACCTTGGCACGAGCTTGAGCAGCAGCTACACTGGCTGAAGATTTATTTGAGCGTCGCGAAGAGGACGATGCAGTTGATGCATTACATTCTGACCTGACCTCCAGGTCCCGTGGATCAATATCGTTGGGGTTTGTGTTTGACATTGTTGTATAGGGCAGGCGAATGTATCTTCAGTCCACGTGAAATGCTCCTGAAGGTGTAGCCGTTTTTGTAAACTGATGGGTGAGTGATGTGTTACCGTTATTTCTTCACAGCTTGTCGTGATGGTCCATCTTTTCACTGTTCTGTCCTCACTAAGTGTTGTCCCCACGAACGTATACTCAGCTATACAGACAGCTAAACACTCTCCTAACCAAACTCCAAGGAACAGGCCGATGTGTTGATTTTGGCAGTTTAATCAGGATAAAGTGTGATACTGTAGACAAAACAGATATACACAAATGAAAATGTTGCATCAATATACAATATAACATAAGAAAGCCAAATACTCACTAAAACATCAACATAATATTTCTGTAGTCAATGATTCTGCAAATAAATGTCTGATGAAAAACACACTGATTGAGATACATACAGAAATTAAGCAGGAGTTTGTTCTCAGAACCAAAAATACCATAAAAAATATGTGGTTAATAAATAAAGTCTATCATTGTTACTTTTTCAAACTAATAATGATGCACACATGTTACTTTATATGAACAAACAGTATAACTTACAGATGATGCCATGTATAAACTATGAAGGCGAGGATGGCAACAGATGAGTGCAGGTGACTCCCCCTGGCAATATCTTGAGAGAAAGTGAGCTCTAAAGGAAATGACTTCAGAGGAAGTGACTCAACTTCCTGTTTCTAGGGCTAACACAATAAAATACACAAAACAACCACTAGGGCGTGATAACTGCAATACAGAGCAGATCTGGTTCCATTACACTTCTTCTCTTTAATATTTCTAGATGAGGACATTAGAAGAGCTGCAACAACAAATCCTACTCCAATAATACAACACTGTAGTTATTTAACCTTCATCTGTCCTTCCTCCCTACCTCCTTCTCTCCTTCTTTCCTTCCTCCATCCCCCTGTCTTCCTTCCTTTCCGTCCTTCCTTACTCCCTCCCTCCTTCTTTCCTTCCTTTCCTTCCTCTCTCTTTCCTTCTTTCCTTCCTCTCTCTTTCCTACCTTCCTCCATCCCCCTTTCTTCCTTCCCTCTGTCCTTCCTTACTCCCTCCCTCCCTCCTTCCTCCCTTCCTTCTTTCCTTTCTTCTTTCCTTCCTTCTTTCCTTCCCTTCCTTCTTCCTCCCTTCCTTCCTCCCTTCCTTCTTCCCTTCCTTCCTTAACCAGAGGACAACAGGAGGGTTAATATCTTGTACCTCTCTTTCCTCTTTTGAAATATAAAGTATGAAAGTCAGACTGGAGATATTCTCTTATTCAGTTCATCTCAGTCAGTGTGTTCACAAACGTCTGAGTTTCAAACCAACGTCAAATATTAAACTATATTGTACTAATATTGTAATGAAGCTCTGATAAATGCAACATTTTTCAGGTTGTAAAAATCACACGTGCTGTATAAACTGTATCTCTCATAATTTAACTACAGGAGTTTGAACAGTGACAAATGTTTTTAAAGTCTGTGACATTTACTATGTTATTTACTAACATTTAAATAATCGATTCTTGACTTTTGTTAATCGATGCAGACTCGTCCACGTCCGCATCGTGATGCATCATATAATCAATTATATTCAACATTTCTATTTCTCTCTCAAATTCTCAACAGCAGTAACTGGACAACCTTTCCTCTACATCACTGTCAGAGATGGAGATGAAGTCACTTTGTCCTGTAAAAATGTGACTGATCAGAATAAATGTGACGGTAATGACTGGATCTTAAGGGATTCAACACACACACGACTAGATCTGGTTAAACGTGGGCAGATTGGTGAAGATGCCAAAGTTAAAGACAGACTGAGTGTTACAGCGAACTGTTCTCTGGTTATAAAGAATGTCACAGTTGAGGATGCCGGTCGTTACTACTGCATACAGTACAACAAGGCTGGACAACGACAAGATATAGACTCTCGGGTTGATCTGTATGTTGTCAGCAGTGAGTATTTACATCATAAAGTTTTCAGATCAAACTGTCTTGTTAGAACAATATACTGAAACATTACAATAATTATGATTACAGTGATGAAGTTCATTTTACTCTTGTTGTCTTTCTCTCACAATATCTCCATCTTCACCAGTTACTGAACATAAGGACTCTGATAAGGTGAAGTTAAGCTGCTCTGTGTCGATATATGGACGGTGCAAACACAAAGTGCAGTTGGTGTATGAGGGTAATGATCAGGATGTGAAGCACATGAAGGAGTCACAGTCTTATTGTTCTGCTACTGTGGAGTTTATAACTTCTCATCTTACTGAGCCGTCAAAGTATTCTGAGTTATTCAAGTGTAGAGTGACAGATATAAACACTGGAGAAGAGCAGCTGTTTCCCTTCATCCCTCCATCTTCAGGTGAGGAAACTCCCTCATTTCATTTTTTCTTTTTTGTGTGTGAGTAATAATTATGGAGTATTTTTCATGTTGGGTTTTTTAGATTTTATTCATCCAGGTGAGGAAACAAGAAATAATGAAACTAAAAGCATCAACGCAAATAGGAACATATCAAAAAATAAAATAAAAGCAGTATCTGTATGAAAATATAACACACTGTCTGTCTGTCTCTTCTTCTCTTTTAATATTTCTAGATGAGGACATTAGAAGAGCTGCAAATCTTCCTTCTTTCCTTTCTTTCCTTCTTCCTCCCTTCCTCCCTCCCTTCCTTCCTTAACCAGAGGACAACAGGAGGGTTAATATCTTGTACTTCTCTTTCCTCTTTTGAAATATAAAGTATGAAAGTCAGACTGCAGATATTCTCTTATTCAGTTCATCTCAGTCAGTGTGTTCACAAATGTCTGAGTTTCAAACCAACGTCAAATATTAAACTATATTGTACTAATATTGTAATGAAGATCTGATAAATGCAACATTTTTCAGGTTGTAAAAATCACACGTGCTGTATAAATTGTATCTCTCATAATTTAACTACAGGAGTTTGAACAGTGACAAATATTTTTAAAGTCCGTGTAAAGTAAGAATAAATATGTGTTCTGAGTTTGACATACCACAGAAAAGTGTGTTGTTAACCACCCTGCCAAATTTCAATGATTAAAAAAATCACCAAATATATGAAATTAGGCTTCAAAGTTGTGTAAAAATCAGCCTCTGAAGCCCCGCCCCCTACCAAGTGTCACCTGTCAATCAAAGTCACCACCTCTACCAGAAACATGGACGCTAGGTCTGAGAGCTTTCTGCTGCTAACTCAGCTGCTAGCTCGGCGGCTAACTCAGCTAACTGTAGACTGTAGTAGTAGTAGTGTGTGCTGAATGTATTTATACCTCTACAGCAGCAGGGGCGGGTTTATGCTAATCACAAAATCCTGAACACAGAAATGTTGAAACACAGTTTGTGAAGCCTAGCTCCACAATTCAAATCTAAATGGTTGAAATGCTTTTTACACCTTTTTTAGAAATACATTTATGACCTATTTAATGGGTTTAGAAGAAAATGTCTGAATTCACTTTACACAGACTTTAATGTTTTAATTATCTTTCCAGGCTGTATGAAGTTCCTCATCGTGTCTCTGGATTTCACTGCCTTCATAATCATCGTTGTGTTAGTCTACATACGGACAAGAACTGAAGGTGAGAACATTCACATCACATTTATGATCAAGTTTTGATTAATCTGCATTTTTACTGATGAAACTCTTTTTTTGTGTTTTCAGGGAACAAAACACAGATCAGTGACAATGCTGTGAGTTTTAAAACAAACTGAATATTCAAATGCTTACTGTATGTTTGTGGTAGTTCACTATTTACTGTGATTCTGTAAAGACAATAAGAATAAACAGAGCTGACTGTATTACTCTGAAACAAAGGTCATTTATTTGTTCCATTATATCTCAGAAGCTCAGGTGTGTTGTGTTGTTCCTCACAGGTGCATGATGATGAAGATGGAGATGAAGACCTATGAAAACGATGGAGAACCTTCTGCTTCTATCAGACTCCACTGATCAACAACTTTCACTCCAACATCAACTCAGCAGAGTAAATAACATTTCATCAGATTTTACATGACAAGTTAAAGCTTTTGTTTGTGTCTTGGTGGGTTTAGGTGGGTGACTCTTTGTTAACTGTCTTGCACTGTGTTGTTAAACTTTTCACCCATTTTAAGAATTTAAAACAAATATTTATATTTTATTTTATACTATAGTTTTGTCTCTGTTTTTATGATTATGGTTAAGTAACTTTCACATGTTTGCTGGTAGTGAGATATGTTTTAAACTGTGTAGAATAGACTGAACTGAGCTGGGAGCTTTAATAGAGTCAGTAACTGTCTTCTCTTTATTAGAGCTACGGGTGCACAGCAGCTCTTAATCTTCTGCATACTTATTGTTATTCTTCCACCAAGCTTTGAGAAAACCCCGACAATATATATATCAAAACGTGCGGCTCGATTGGGAAAGAGGTGCTATGACTTCTGGTCTTGAAATTCCAATTTTTCCAAAGTTATTCCCAAAAAACGGGAATAATTCTCCATTGGAAATGAATGGGAATTCTCTTTAAAACCACAAAATTTCACCCTTTTTTCAGAGTCACCTAGCTCTCTCATACCTGCACGTAGAAATGTGATTCAACCTTTAAAACGGAGGAAAACTTGTGCTCTCTGGAAAAATATGAAACTATTTTTACATAACATGTAAACTTTTCAAACTATGAGCAGTCAAACGAGGAGTGGAAATCACTTTTTCTCCAAAGTTAGAGTGGAAGCGGCAGTTAGCTTGAGTGTGAAAAGCAGCAAAAAATAACCTTAATTTTTATTTTTTAACTCGAGCTCACGGCCAAACCGTAAAAAGGAGACAAATAATTTTTGGTCAAAATGTCGACATAGGTGTTGAGATTCATAAAATGTGACTTTGACAGGCGGGGTCTGCACAAAATTTAAACGGGGGGGGGGGGGGGCGAGACCGGCACCAATACCTGTCTCGCTTTCGATTGACCCTAATAATTTCCAAAAGAATCTCACTCTGTGTTCACACTGAGCTTACTCGCTCATTTTAAGGAATATCTGAATGAAATAAACACTGTCAGAATCTGCCGGCTTCTGTGTCTCTCACGGTGTTTTCGGTTTTTGGACAGGAGTTACGGTTTTCTCACAGTTTGCAATTGTTCGGGACCTTGTCAGAAGCCAAATTCTGGGTGCATTTTGAGAATTTCCAAGCAGATTCTCACACATCACCGTAGCAACCGCGGGGCCCCAACTGCCCTTAGCAACCGTAGGGCCTTAGCAACCTGTCGCTGGGCAGAAACTGAGCTACTTTTTTGTGATTGGCTAATTCCTGTCTGTCTGTTTTGCCAGTTAACTGAGCTAATTCATTTGAATGGAGATTAATTCATGATTACTGTGGACTTAATAAATAGTTTTATTGTTTAATATTGTTTTGTATGATTTGTGGTGTATAAAAAGATTCAACATTTATCAGTAGAAGATGAACAAAATGTACATAATTATAATGAGTAATATAATTTCAATAAAATCTAATCTCGTAATGATTGACTCAATAATTTCGTAACAGTGATGTTCCTGTCTGTGAACAAATGAAGTAGACTTTACTTAATGAGTTTAAATAAATATTAGTTATGCTTAAATATGATTAACATTTACTAAATATTTTCAGGGATGTTAAGTTGAGAATAAAGTACATTCATAATGTACTGGTTTCAACCTGGTGCTCCATATGATCAATCCATTATTTACACAGTTAGAAAAGTATTCACTTAAGTTTCCTGGCATGGCCTGATGCACTGAATGTGCCACACATCTTCAAGGTAAAATTGAACTTTGTAAATGTTGTGCATACACTAACTATACACACGTGTGTTGTATTTGAACCATTTTTGCAAACAGGGGGCGCTATAGTAACAATATAACAAGAAAAAATAAATCATGTACTCATCCCAGTTGTCGTAACTGGATTAACATTGGATTTTAACACAGCAGCTGAACAAAGAACTACTCTCTGAGAACTGAAAACATGATCTTTATTACTAGTTTCTAAACCAGGGGTGGGCGATTAATTTTTACAAGGGGCCACATGAGAAACCTGAATTGTGTCAGAGGGCCACACCAACGATAACTTGAACTTAATTCTGCTCATCTTTCTTCCATTGTAAAATGCACTAAATTACAGTATCTCACAAAAGTGAGTACACCCCTCACATTTTTGCAAATATTTTATTATATCTTTTCATGGGACAACACTATAGAAATGAAACTTTGATCTAAGTGTACAGCTTGTATAGCTTATAGATGTACTGTTAAAGTAGCTGTATGTAACAAATATATTCCAAGTAATCATAAAATTGCCCTAAATGTCATCAGACATTAAGGCATCATGTTCATTTCAAACACTGATATCACTGACAGTAGTAATCCAGCCAGAATATTCACATTTGAAAAGCTCAGTTGCAGCCCTCAAGTAATGTTTATGTTGTCATTCTGTGTTTTGGCCTGATGCTCCACCCACCACCTATCTATCAATCACCAAGTCAGTAGTGTTTCAGCAGTCAGGTTGCCAGGTGCCACTGAGCTGCAGTCTGATGTTACAAAACCAAAAAAACCTCATTATGACTCAAATATGTCGTGACAATTTGAGAAACAAAACAAGGGGATGTATAGGAGATGCCTTTGAAACATGAAGACGGCTGGAGACGGTTACAGCGTCATACAGCACTCAGCTGCACCCGCTGATATGGAGGAGGATATGCAGGATCACGTCCAACAACTGGCAACCCGCGTGAAGTAGACTCTGGCAGGGAGGGGGCGAGGAGAGACAGCTCTCTCCAGTGTTTTGAACGTGGGCCGCATACTTCAACTTTAAATTGTATCAAAGTTTCATTTCTATAGTGTTGTCCCATGAAAAGATATAATAAAATATTTGCAAAAATGTGAGGGGTGTACTCACTTTTGTGAGATACTGTATATATTTTGAATAGCTGGTACTGGTAAAACTATTCTGTAAATATTTATATTAGGCTATGTGAAATTGTGGTGTAGAGGTCAAATATGAAAACACAAACAATCATTGAATCAGTGCAATTTATTTTTAACAGTATTTTTAACCAGTGGTTGTCCCTTTCACTGACTGCATGGCTGCCAGCTCCTCCGTGACTTGAAAGTCTGCAGTTATCCCACATAAGAAGATGAGGAGCTGGGCGGTGTCACGTACATCGCAGCTCTCATCCAAAGCCAGAGAAAAACAGTCAAAGTCGGCCCGCTCTGTTCTTCAACTGAAGCTCCAAGTTCCCAGCGATGTCCTCAACCCGCCTCGTTACAGTGCATCGGGAGAGTGACACGTTCTCAAACGCAGCCTTTTTCTCCGAGCATATCAGTGCAACAGAGTCCAATAAGCACTCCTTAATGAACTCTCTGTCAGAAAACGCCTTACTTTTTCTGGCGATTTTGTGAGAAATTACATCACTTGTCGCTGTTCACCTTCACTCACAGCTCACGCACGTCCACACGGAAGTAACACAAACGTAGCGCTTTCAAAATAAAAGCAGCACAGTTGTAATGCACGCACGACATAGATATTTGTTTAATTTGTGTAATTTATGGTTGGCCTCACGCGGGCCGGACAGGGACGCAAAGGGCCGGATGTGGCCCGCGGGCGTAGTTTGCCCAGGTCTGCTCTAAACTAACTAACGTGGCCTAACTCTTCATAATGCAGGAACATGTGACCCAGTGCAGTGCTGTGACTCTCTGATGTGTTTTTAATAGTTTCTGGACAACAACAGAGGAATCAGATATATCAACATCAGTCAAGTCTTTATGCAATTTCCTATAATAAAGCATAAATTACAAATTATCACCCAATTCAATGAAAGTAGTGATGACTATACTTGCATAGAAGGTAATAAAGAAACAACCATGTGATTTTCAGGAAATCAGATCAAATAAATCCATGTTTGCAGTTGTAGTAACTGGATTAACATTGGATTTTAACACAGCAGCTGAACAAAGAACTACTCTCTGAGGACTGAACACATGATCTTTATTATTAGTCTCTAAACTAACTAACGTGGCCTAACTCTTCATAATGCAGGAACATGTGACCCAGTGCAGTGCTGTGACTCTCTGATGTGTTTTTAATAGTTTCTGGACAACAACAGAGGAATCAGA
Source organism: Scomber japonicus (assembly GCF_027409825.1). Lineage (NCBI taxonomy): Eukaryota > Metazoa > Chordata > Actinopteri > Scombriformes > Scombridae > Scomber > Scomber japonicus. Next base: position 2,282,081 of record NC_070594.1, on the reverse strand, counting down.
TATATCAGACTTTGATAAACACACAGTACTTGTTAGTAGATCAGTTCTTTGTTGGTTTGGATTCAAACATAAAGACAAATGTAGAAAATCAGCAGAATGATCCTTTAAGTGCCTCAAAACAGACAAACACATGTGATACCTAACCCTTCTGTTGACTTCCTGTCAACTGAGAACATTTTGCCCTCTGTGGTCAAAGCTGACTCATTTTGGATTGACTGTTAATAAACCATAAAGTATAAATTATCACCCAGTTCTTTGTGAGACCTTTTTAACTGACTTCATTCCAACTAAATACCAAGTAAGTAAGTTTTACACTTACTTTAGGAAATTATGGTCAATTTAGGTTCCATTTAAATGAGATTTGTTTTTAGTTAAAGAGCAGAAATGATAAATTAATTTTTATTAAATTTAAGATCAGAGGAAGATATGATGATGGGTTAGGGTTAACACACCAGTTATCATCAGAAACATACTGCTGGGGTCTCACTGGTGATTCAGAGATGAAAGTATTCTCTTTGTCTGGTGCCTTGATAAAGTTTGGCCTGTCAGTGACTGTGAGCATTATATGACCCACTTTGAGATGCAGCAGTGGAGAGGAAGTGTGTTGTGGTCTTGGTGGTGAGTGGGTTGACACATTCACAGTTAACTTCTGATTATGATATAATATCTTATATACATATAGGAGATTATATAAGATATTGTAGATGTGAGTGATAGCTTTCTCATAAAATACAAACATGTTCAAATTTAAAGTGAATAAGCTCCATCTACAAAAAAGTCACACACTCACAAGTGAAAAAAATAGACTGAAGCCACAAAGAGGAGGAGACTCTTTGCTCATTACAGGAAGTAGATTCAGTTTTTTTCTGCACTTTGAGAACTGAGAGTAAGAAAGAAGAGAGAGAACGACAGAGAAGCACGATGGTTGAACTCAGATGGATTAATATGTTTTTATTTCTGATTGTGGGGCTTCAGTTTACAGGTAAGATACAAAACTCTTAATTTAATAACCTTTATTTTACTGAGACAGTTAAATAAACAGTTTTGAACATTCACACTACAGTCATATTGTCATTTCAGTTCATTTATCACATTTCTCTCTAGTGGTGTGAATCTTCACTGTCCTCACCATTCGATTTGATTCTACGATGCATCTCGACGTATCACATCCTGATTTTTCTATATTACTGCATGATACAATGAGTCAAATAAATATGAATTCCCTTTTTTTATTTAGAAAGTACTTTAAAAATGTGAATGTCAACATTCAAGTTATTTAACATTCATGTTAAAGATTGAAATGTCTTCAAGTAGACCAAAAGAAGTCAAAAGTAGTACAGACCTAGTAGGGTCTGTCAGTACGAGAGGAAAAGCAAAGTGAGGGTGGAGTGCAACTGTGTTATCATGTCTCAGTAGTGCAGAGCAGCCTCTCTACTGTACTGCTAGCAGGGCCGTAGCGGGGGGGGGGGGGAAGTAATTGGTGTGTGTTCCTGCTCCTGAAACTGCGCTTGGCAAGCTTCAATTCACGAGCAAGGAACACATCACCAATGTAATACGATTTAACAAATTTATTGACAGATTGAATGAATTGTGCATAATTGATGATGAGTGGTCTTGGTACAGAGTTTCTGGATGCTGTGTGGGGAGGTCGGATGAAGGATCCGCCACTGCGCCCGGGCAGCGAAGAACCCCCAACAAACCTCCAATTATTTTAGACGTGCTTGTGCGGATCTTAGATCGTTGAGGTCTGAGCGGATATATCGGTGGAACGTTAATGAGGCCCAACGCCCCATAATTTGAATGAAGTGCTTGGGTATGCCGTTACGGAAAGCTGAAGTCGCGGCACCGATCCTAAAAGAGTGCCCGGAGTAATGCGTTGGCAATAAACCGGATAATGACAGTATTTGGCTGTGATGATGAAACCAGGACAGAGTGGTTATTTGACCAAATTCGGAGATGAAAAGACAGTGAGATAGAGGCGTGCCATGGGATTTTCGGTTGAGGAGATAGTTAGAGAGGATGACGAATGAATCTAAGGAAGACTGGTTTTTAAAGTAAAAGACAGGTGTAGGATGGCCGGATGGATTAGTTTTAGTTTTCTTCAGATGGAGTACTATAGTGTTGTCGGAAAACAGTGATAAGGCAGAGATGCAAGCATGACTGCACAGGTCGAAGTGAGATGATGATGAATTCTGTGAATTCTGTGAATTCTGAGCATCTGAGGAATCTAAAATGAACATCGCTACGAGGGTAAGGGTGATGTGAGGAGTTTGGTAACCGGAGCAAATAGTGTGTAGGCAAGCGGACAGTAGTTTGGCAGTAAGAGGAAGCCGTTTAGGAGGTTTGGCTGCTTCTTGGCAGAGGAGACCGGAGAGAAGTGACTTTACTAATACTGCTGAGGTAGGATTTGATGGTAGATGTAAGCGCAGCTCAGCGAGACATGATGGATTCAGTGAGACGGATGACAGGAGCGACGGGACTGAAGAAGCAATAGACAGAAGGTGAGAAATGAATGCCCGACCCTGGGGGATAATGCGCAGGGCGAAGTTAAGCTGGCCGAGGAGGGAGAGTAATTGACGTTTGGTGCAAGATGGGGCCAAGAGGAAATTAGATATGAGAAGACAGATACGTTTAAGCTTCTCGATGGAGAGGGACGCTTGGAACAAGTTAGTATCGAGAGTGATGCCCAAGAACTCTAATGAAGTAGAGGCTCTCCGCCGACAGTGGGACACCAAGTTCGGTAAACACGGAGGTCAGTGTGGCTATGCCAGATGCGGGAGGAGAAGAAGGTGGGGTAATGATAGGAAAATCATCTAAGAGATGAACGAGGAATTGGATGCCGTGATTATTACATAATATCCAGCATAGGGCTTCTGATAAGGTGTCAAACAGCTTGGGACTACTTTTACAGCCGAAGGTGAGTCTTACTGCGAAGTAAGTATGCACCTTGCCATTGTACACCGAAAAACTGCCAGAAATCAGGGTGGATAGGGAGAACTTAAAATGCACTCCTGATGTCAGCTTTTGAAAGCCATGACCATTTGCCTGCGAGTTTAATGAGTGCGATGGCATGGTTTATGGTAGCGTAACGAAGGGAGTAGTCTTCGCTAGGAATGAGGCTGTTAACGCTGCTGCTGTGCGGAGCTGAAAGATCAATTATGATCCGCTGCTTGCCGAAGTATTTTCGAGTTGCTATACTGAGAGGGCTAATACAAAAGGTAGGGAAAGGAGGTTGAGAAAAGGGGCCGATCATGAAGCCTTGCTCGATCTCTTTGGAGAGTAGGCAATCGACAGAGCTAGGGTCGTTAATGGCTGACTGCAGATTCCTAAATTCAAATGAAACGGATGGTTCTGCTGATATACCGGGGTGGAAGCCTTCCTCGAAACCGGTAATGAGAAATTCAACGAAAGCTGGATCAGGGTGGTGATGAAGAGCAGCTTTCAATGCCATGATTTTTATAGGTGTTGAGGGGTGTCTACCTGATTTACTGGAAGTGGGGTTATGCGGGCATGCAGACCTGGCATGTCCGCCACCGCAGAAGGAGAACACATGAAGGTAGCGGCATTGAGACATTTTGCACCCTTCTTTGTTAAAGTTATTGCATATGGTGCATCCGCCTTGGTGTAAAATTGGTCTGCCCCTCTTATCCACTCCGTTAATATTGGGTGAAAAGAGGGGGCAATTGGATGTGACTGGCCTGGGAATGAGAGTCGCTGGAGGGGCTGGTGATGGTGTACGGGGAAGGGCATAACTCCTGGTCAGATTATGTTGGTTAGCGGTCTTGGCCTGGATAGAACAGGCAGATGCAGGATGAGAAGGTGCGCCGCACAGGGAACAAGGCTGAGCAGCGCGGGTGGCAAAGATGCGACAATAAGTCTCGGTGTCCAGTGTGCCCCAGTAAGTAACTTCGTTAAACTGTTGAAGGCGGGCTGCTGCTTCAGAAGCGAAGTGGATATGATATTGCTAAAAACAGAAACCACCAAAACGTACTGCCAGATTAAGGATAATTGACATATAGTTATCCAGTTCTTGGCGTCGTGCCGGAAAACTGGAGTATAGGACGTCTCTGTATAACGAGAACGTGTAAGCGAACTCCGTGGGATTAAGTTCCCTGAAGCCGGAGGATGGTTTTTGGTAAAAATACCTAACGGGTTCATCTGTTTGTCTATCAACTGGAGATTGGTGGCGGGAGGGAAGGAGTAATATGGCTAGGTCGACATAATTACCGTCTAATATTTGTTTCCTGATAATGGTGGGGACGGGCGATGGATGGGAGACGAGGGATGCGGGGGGACGCGTAGATAGATTGGCTGTAAGCAGGGTGAATCTGGCTGAATTGTGCAGTGCGGAAAGGGCCGGGCAACCCGGTGCTGGTGACTTTGGTTGGTGCAAATAGCTGCCCGTAAAGTAGATCGGCGTGGGAGGCTGGCATCCCAGTGCCATAGACTCCTGCCGAGGCAGCCTGCTGATTTTGAGCCGAAGAGAGTGCTGGGGGCACTGGCATCCCGGTGTCATACGTCCCGCGAGACACAGAGTGCTGGTAGTGATTGGAAGGATCTGCAAAATGTTCAGGCATCTCGGTGCTATCAGCTCCTGCTAAGGCAGCCTGCTGCTGTTGCAAGGAGGTAAAGCAGGCTGTGGGCACAGGCATCCCGGTGCCGCACGCCCCATGAGCCATTAATTGGGATTGAACAGAGGGAACAGCAAAGCTTTCAGGCGTCTCGGTGCCATGATGAGCTGCTGCATAGGTGTGTCTACACTGCGTGGAAAGAGAAGCAGTGCGTACTGGCAACCCGGTGCCAGCCGTGGCTGCTGAACCAAGGAGGTGGGCTGGGTGTGAGGAGAAGGCTGGGGGTCCTGGCATCCCAGTGTCAGGTTCCTTCTCCCTGACTGACTGCAAAGGATGCATGTAGTGTACTGTAGCTGTAGTATTGTGTTGAGACTGGTGGGCGGTAACCAGAGTTTCCCTCAGCTTTGAAGCACTCTTCCTCCTTTTTGGAGGCTTGAGGCTGGGAATAAGTTACCTCTCTGGGCGGGGTTCTGATGTCATCACGTGCGGCGTGCGTGGTGACATCACTTGCACCAAGGCTATGGCAGCTCCTTTGGCTGGTTGGAGACCTTGGCGTTGGGTAAACGGTGTACCTCCAAAGACCTCATCGTCGGAGGGAGACAGAGATAGGATAGGAAATCCATGCCGTGGTAACTGGTAAGTCACTATTAATAAGTAACTTCTTGATCACAATGGTTGTTCTAGTACAGAAGGGAGAAACACGAATGCAAGCGAACAAGGGGGCAGATGGTTATGCCTGTTTATATAGAAGCCGGAAGGGATGGAATTTGTGTGTGTTCCAAACATGTCGCCAAACTGCTGCATTTGTTTAAAATGCCTTCGTCATCCATCAACATCAAGTTATTTACTAACGTTTAAATAATTGATTCTTGACTTTTGTTAATCGATGCAGACTCGTCCACGTCCGCATCGCGATGCATCATATAATCAATTATATTCAACATTTCTATTTCTCTCTCAAATTCTCAACAGCAGTAACTGGACAACCTGGCCTCTTCATCACTGTCAGAGATGGAGATGAAGTCACTTTCTCCTGTAAAAAGGTGATGACTGATCAGGATAAATGTGACAGGACTGACTGGAGCTCCTTTCATCCAAGAAAAACATTAATAGATCTAATTAAATATGGGCAGATTGGTGAAGATGCCAAAGTTAAATCAGACCGACTGAGTGTTATAGCGAACTGTTCTCTGGTTATAAAGAAGATCACAGCTGAGGATGCTGGTTGGTACTACTGCACACAGTACAACAAGGCTGGACAACTGCAAGATCCAGAGTCTCCGGTTGATCTGTCTGTTATTAGCAGTGAGTATTTACATCATGTTTTCAGATCAAACTGTCTTGTTAGAACAATATACTGAAACATTACAATAATTATGATTACAGTGATGAAGTTCATTTTACTCTTGTTGTCTTTCTCTCACAATATCTCCATCTTCACCAGTTACTGAACATAAGGACAATGATACGGTGAAGTTAAGCTGCTCTGTGTCGACATATAGATGGTGCATACACACAGTGAAGTGGGTGTATGAGGGTAATGATCAGGATGTGATCACTCAGCACATGAAGGAGTCACAGTCTTCTTGTTCTGCTACTGTGAAGTTTATAACTTCTCATCTTACTGAGCCGTCAAAGTATTCTGAGTTATTCAAGTGTAGAGTGACAGATTACTATAGAAACGTGAAGCTGTTTACCTTCATCCCTCCATCTTCAGGTGAGGAAACTCCCTCATTTCATTTTTTGTTTTTTGTGTGTGAATAATAATTATGGAGTATTTTTCATGTTGGGTTTTTTAGATTTTATTCATCCAGGTGAGGAAACAAGAAATAATGAAACTAAAAACATCAACGCAAATAGGAACATATCAAAAAAGAAAATAAAAGCAGTATCTGTATGAAAATATAACACACTGTCTGTCTGTCTCTTCTTCTCTTTTAATATTTCTAGATGAGGACATTAGAAGTGCTGCAACAACATCATCAACACCAACAATGAGAAAAAGCACCGAGGCAACAATGAACCAAACAGCACCAACAACAAATCCTACTCCAATAATACAACACGGTAGTAATTTAACCTTCATCTGTCCTTCCTCCCTCCCTCCCTCCCTCCTTCTTTCCTTTTCTGCCTTCCTTCCTCCCTCCTTTTCTCTTTCTTTCCTTCTGTCCTTCCTCCATCCCCCTTTCTTCCTTCCTTACTCCCTCCCTCCTTCTTTCCTTCCTTCCTCCCTTCCTTTCTCCCTCCCTCCTTTCTTATTTCCTCCTTCTTTCCTTCCTTCCTTCCCTCCCTCCTTCTTCCATTCATATTTCCTTTTTCCCTCCCTCCTTCCTTATTTCCTCCCTCCCTCCTACTTTCCTTATTTACTCAATCATTCCTTTCCTTCCTCCCTTCCTTCATTCTTTCTTTTCCTCGTTCCTTACTCCCTCCTTTCCTCCCTTCTTCCTTCCTTCCTCCCTCCCTACTTTCCTTCCTTCTTCCCTTTCTTCCTTAACTCGAGGACAACAGGAGGGTTCATATCTTGTATTGTGGAGTGTGATAAATGAGGAGACTAGAGACGGAGCTGCGTCAAGTGAGCTTTACTCTCCACTTTTTATATTTTAACAACACTGTACAGCGAGTGAGGTGAAACTGCCACAACAACGTAAACCCGGAACTAGTACCCCGTAAACGTCTCCCTTAAAGGTACAGTCCCTTGGTGAACGTCTCTTTCAGTGTTCACTGTGGGTCACTACACAGGCCCCCCCCCAGAATTCACCCATAGTAACAGGGCCAGACCGAACAGTTACCCCAAATAGAACCGACACCCAACCACTAGTGCAAAACAGAACAGTCCAGCTCATAACAGTCCCTAGAAAAGTCAACGTATAGCAGTCAGCCATAACGGCTGCGCTTAACAGGAGAGTGGCAAAGGGCAAGGGGTAGGGCCGGGCCAAGGCTGCCGCAGGAGGGCGCCCTCGCCGTGGGGGCTGGGCTAGCTGAAGCGGTTCGCCAATATCCACATGAGCAGGCTTGAGACGGTCTATAGCCATCCGCTCAGGTTTGCCCCCCATATCCACAATGAAGTTCATAGACCCTCCCACCAGGACACGGAACGGCCCATCATAGGGGGGCCGCAGCAGGTTACGATGGCCATCATGGCAGATGAAGACATACTTGGCTGATGATAAATCCTTGATAAAGTAGGACTGGGGGAGGCCAAAGTGAGATGTTGGAACGGGAACGAAAGCGCCAGCAATGTTCCTGGACACAGCACGATGGGAGGCAACTGACCACGGGGCTCTGGCATCTGGAAGAAACTCCCCCGGTACACGCAGAGGCTGGCCATACACCATCTCGGCCGATGAGGCCTGAAGATCTTCCTTGGGGGCGGAGTGAAGGCCAAGCATAACCCATGGGAGGCGGTCAGCCCAGTCGCTGCCCATAAGGCTTGCCCTGAGCGCGGTCTTTATGTCACGATGAAACCGCTCGCAAAGTCTGTTGTTCTGTAGGTTATATGCTGTGGTACAGTGGACCTTCACCCCCAGGACCTCGGCGACCGCAGTCCAAAGCTCAGATGTGAACTGCGGACCTCCGAGAACAGGTCGGACCGTGTGCCGAAACGGGCCACCCAAGCCATAATGAACGCCCGGGCCACTTCAGCTGATGTAGTGGAGGACAGGGGATCCACTACAGCCACCTGGCAGTCCTGTCCACCATGGTAAGGAGGTAGGTGTAACCATGGGAGGGGGGAAGTGGGCCCACCAGGTCCACATTCACATGATCAAAACGTCTCTCTGGCATGGATGCCAAAGGGGCCTTGGTATGATGTGTCACCTTTGCGAGCTGGCACCCCACACAGGCAGCAGCCCAGGCCCTGACGTCCCTCAGCAGGCCCGGCCAGACAAACTTGGCCCCCACCATTTTGGTAGATGCCCTCACCCCGGGGTGGGAAAGGCCGTGGATGGCGTCAAAGACCTGACGCCTCCAGCCAGCACGTACCATGGGGCGTGGTTTGCCAGTGGAGATGTCGCAGAGGAGTGTAGGGCTGGTCGTGTCAAACACCACATCTTCCATGACCAGCGCCGTGGGGGCCGTCCTGTAGGCTTGCACCTTCGAGTCCACAGCCTGATCCGCCGCCATGGCTGCGTAGTCGAGGCCCAAGTGGACAAACTCAGTGACCGTTCGGGAGAGGGAGTCGGCGACGAAATTGTCTTTGCCGGTCACGTGTTGTATGTGCTGGTGTACTCCGAGACGGCAGAGAGCTGACGCTGCTGTCTACCAGACCATGGCTCCGAAGACTTGGCCATGGCAAACGTCAGCAGCTTGTGGTCAACAAAAGTTGTGAACCGCAGGCCCTCCAACAGGAAACGGAAATGACGGGTGGGGAGGAAAAGACCCAGGAGCTCTCTGTCGAAGGCGCTGTATTTCCTCTCGTTGTCACGGAGCTTCCTGCTGAAAAAGGCCAACGGCACCCACTGCTCACACACAGCCCCCACAGCGTAATTGGAGGTGTCCGTAGTGAGAGCAACCGGGGCGGTCGGTGACGGGTGTGCCAGCAGAGCAGCGTTGGCCAGCGTGGTTTTGGCAGCATCAAAAGCGTCCGTCATCTCTGGGGACCAATCCAACCTGACCGCCAGCCTCCTACCTCGCAAGGCGTCATACAAGGGTTGCATGAGTTGGGCCGCATGGGGGAGGAAACGGTTGTAGAAATTCACCATGCCCAGGAACTCCTGTAGGGACTTCACAGTGCTTGTGCGTGGGAAGCTGGCGACAGCGTCCACCTTGGCAGGGAGGGGGGTGGCCCCCTGCGGAGTGACGTGGTGGCTGAGGAAGGTGATGGATGACTGGCCAAACTTGCACTTGGCCGGGTTGATGATGAGACCGTGCCTACTGAGCCGGCCGAATAGCTGCCGGTGATGCGTCAGGTGGTCTTCTGCGGACCTGCTGGCGCACCAGGTCCACCTTCGAAAAGATGGTGGCGCCCACTAGGTGGGCGGAGAAGTCCTGTATGTGCGGCACTGGGTACCGGTTGGGGGTGGTGGCATTGTTCAGGCGACGTAAATCACCACAGGAGGGCCAACCGCCATCAGCCTTGGTCACCATGTGCAGGGGGGAGTCCCGCGGACTGTTGAAGCGGCGCACAATGCTGAGGTGCTCCATGGTGGTGAACTCCTCCCTGGCGATTGCAAGCTTGGCAGAGTCGAGGCGCCGGGCTCGTGCATAGACTGGGGGGCCGACCGTGGTGATGTAGTGCTCCACGCCATGCTTAGCCACCGCCGATGAAAACGTGGGCATGGTGAGGTCATGGAACTCGGTGAGCAGGCGTTGGTACAGGTCCCCGGTGGCAAGCGTGTTCAACAGACAAAGTGCCCCCACCCCCCACCCCCCCAGCGTGCAGGGGTACGAAGCAAAAGAGAGGACATCGATCAGGCGGAAGTTCGTAACATCGACCAACAGTCTGTGAGCGCAGAGGAAATCCGCCCCCAGGAGTGACGTAGACACTGCGGCCATGACGAAATCCCAGCCGAAACGCCACCCGCTGAAACACACTTCCGCATACCTCTTGCCATAGGTATGTATAGGTGTGCTGTTGGCGCCGTCCATCAGGGGTCCAAGCCCGCCAGCCATGGTGTCCACAGGTTTCGCCGGCAGGATGCTGCGCTGAGCCCCACAATCGACCAGCAACCGCCGGCCGCACAAGGTGTCAGTGATGAACAACAGCTTGCAGTCACGGCCAGCGCCCATAGCTGCTAATGAGCACCGGCCCTGGCTTTTCCCTGGCAGACATGTGCTGGGGGGTGGGGGGGGGGAGCGCATGGACAAACTGCTGCCGGTTGGCGAGGAAAATCCTGTCTGCCTCCACAGCCAGCACCCGGTAGTCTCTGGAGGAAGGGAGGGGGGAGCTGGCTAGTGCGGTGTGCACGGGTGCTGGAAGCTGCCGTAGGAAAATGTGGGCGAAGAGGAATGAGGGATCCGCCGCGCCCAGCACAGCCAGCATCCTCTCCATTAACTCCAACAGCTTGCTGTCCCTAAAGGCCATTCAGGGACAGCAGGCGGTCTGCTTTATCAAGCTCCGACAGTTCAAAGAGGTTCAACAGGAATGCTTTGAGTGCGTCGTACTTGCCGTCAGCTGGAGGAGCCTCTAACAGCACTAAAGCCTGGGCTGTCGTCGAGGCATCTAAGGCTGCTACAACATGACAATACTTTGTAACGTCCTGTGTTATTCCCCGTAGCTGGAACTGGGCCTCGATGTGTTGAAACCACGGCCGTGGGTTGTGCTGCCAAAAGTCCAGTAACTTGATGGTAGCAGCGTAGATAGCACCGACATTCGCCACGCCGCTAGCAGCACCATTTTCACCACCGTTGTGTGATATAACTCAGCAGTATCCAACTCGCGTCGGGGTCACCAATGTGGAGTGTGATAAATGAGGAGACAAGAGATGGAGATGCGTCAAGTGAAGTTTACTCTCCACTTTTTATATTTTAACAACACTGTACAGCGAGTGAGGTGAAACTGCCACAACAACGTAAACCCGGAACTAGTACTCCATAAACGTCTCCCTTAAAGGTAGAGTCCCTTGCTGAATGTCTCTTTCAATGTTAACTGTAGGTCCCCACAGTATCTTTCTTTCCTCTTTTGAATTATAAAGTATGAATGTCAGACTGGAGATATTCTCTTATTCAGTTCATCTCAGTCAGTGTGTTCACAAACGCCTGAGTCTCAAACCAAAGTTCACAGTTCAGTTCAAATATTAAACTATATTGTACTAATCATACTGTCTGTCTGTCTCTTTTTCTCTTTTAATATTTCTAGATCAGGACATTAGAAGAGCTGCAACAACATCAACACCAACAATGAGAAAAAGCACCGAGGCAACGATGAACCAAACAGCAGCAACAACAAATCCTACTCCAATAATACAACACGGTAGTTAATCAACCTTCATCTGTCCTTGCTCCCTCCTTCTTTCCTTCCTTCTGACCTTCTTTACTCCATCCCTCCTTCTTTCCTTTCCTGCCTTCCTTCCTACCTCATTCTTTCCTTCCTTTCTGTCCTTCCTTCCTTCCTTGTTTCCTGCCTCCCTCCTTCCTCTTTTCCTTTCTCCCTCCCTCCTTCCTTATTTCCTCCCTCCCTCGTACCTTCCTTCCTACCTTCCTTCCTTCCTTCCCTTCCTTTCCTTCCTCCCTTCCTTCTTTCCTATCCTCCTTTCCTTCCTCCCTCCCTTCCTTCCTTCTTCCTCCCTTCCTTCCTTAACCAGAGGACAACAGGAGGGTTAATATCTCTCTTTCCTATTTTGAAATATAAAGTATGAAAGTCAGACTGCAGATATTCTCTTATTCAGTTCATCTCAGTCAGTGTGTTCACAAACGTCTGAGTTTCAAACCAAAGTTCACAGTTCAGTTCAAATATTAAACTATATTGTACTAATCACACTCTCTGTCTGTCTCTTCTTCTCTTTTAATATTTCTAGATGAGGACATTAGAAGAGCTGCAACAACATCATCAACACCAACAATGAGAAAAAGCACCGAGGCAACAATGAACCAAACAGCACCAACAACAAATCCTACTCCAATAATACAACACGGTAGTTATTCAACCTTCATCTGTCCTTCCTCCCTCCCTCCTTCTCTCCTTCTTCCCTTCCTTCTTTCCTTCCTCAATCCCCCTTTCTTCCTTCCTTTCCTTTCCTTTTATCCTCCCTCCTTCTTTCCTTCCTTTCTGTCCTTCCTTCCTTCCTTCCTTGTTTCCTTGTTTTCCTCCCTCCCTTCTTCAGGTTGTAAAAATCACACGTGCTGTATAAACTGTATCTCTCATATTTTAACTACAGGAGTTTGAACAGTGACAAATTTTTTTAAAGTCAGTGTAAAGTAAGAATAAATATGTGTTCTGAGTTTGACATACCACAGAAAAGTGTGCTGTTAACCACCCTGCCAAATTTCAATGATTAAAAAAAATCGCCAAATATATGAAATTAGGCTTCAAAGTTGTGTAAAAATCAGCCGCTGAAGCCCCGCCCCCTACCAAGTGTCACCTGTCAATCAAAGTCACCACCTCTACCAGAAACATGGACGCTACGTCTGAGAGCTTTCTGCTGCTAACTCAGCAAACTGGCTAACTGTAGACTGTAGTAGTAGTAGTGTGTGCTGAATGTATTTATACCTCTACAGCAGCAGGGGCGGGTTTATGCTAATCACTAAATCCTGAACACAGAAATCTTGAAACACAGTTTGTGAAGCCTAGCTCCACAATTCAAATCTAAATGGTTGAAGTGATTTTTACACATTTCTTAGAAATACATTTATGACCTATTTAATGTGTTTAGAAGAAAATGTCTGAATTCACTTTACACACAATGTTTTAATTATCTTTCCAGGATGGTTGAGGTTCCTCATCATGTCTCTGGGTTCATCTGCACTAATCATCATTGTGTCAGTCTACATACGAATGAGAACTAAAGGTGAGAACATTCACACAACATTTATGATCAAGTTTTGATTAATCTGCATTTTTACTGATGAAACTCTTTTTTTGTGTTTTCAGGGAACAAAACACAGATCAGTGACAATGCTGTGAGTTTTAAAACTGAATATTCAAATGCTTACTGTATGTTTGTGGTAGTTCACTATTTACTGTGATTCTGTAAAGACAACAAGAATAAACAGAGCTGACTGTATTACTCTGAAACAAAGGTCATTTATTTGTTCCATTATATCTCAGAAGCTCAGGTGTGTTGTGTTGTTCCTCACAGGTGCATGATGATGAAGATGGAGATGAAGCTACGGTGACCTATGAAAACGCTGGAGAACCTTCTGCTTCTATCAGACTCCACTGATCAACAACTTTCACTCCAACATCAACTCAGCAGAGTAAATAACATTTCATCAGATTTTACATGACAAGTTAAAGCTTTTGTTTGTGTCTTGGTGGGTTTAGGTGGGTGACTCTTTGTTAACTGTCTTGCACTGTGTTGTTAAACTTTTCACCCATTTTAAGAATTTAAAACAAATGTTTATATTTTACTTTTTTATACTATAGTTTTGTCTTTGTTTTTATGATTATGGTTAAGTAACTTTCACATGTTTGCTGGTAGTGAGATATGTTTTAAACTGTGTAGAATAGACTGAACTGAGCTGGGAGCTTTAATAGAGTCAGTAACTGTCTTCTCTTTATTAGAGCTACGGGTGCACAGCATCTCTTAATCTTCTACATACTTATTGTTATTCTTCCACCAAGCTTTGAGAAAACCCCGACAATATATACATCAAAACGTGTGGCTCGATGGGGAAAGAGGTGCTTTGACTTTTGGTCTTGAAATTCCAATTTTTCCTAAAGTTATTCCCAAAAAACGGGAATAATTCTCCATTGAAAATTAATGGGAGTTTTTTTTTTAAAACCACAAAATTTCACCTTTTTTCAGAGTCACCTAGCTCGCTCATACATGCAGGTAGAAACGTGATTCAACGGAGGAAAACTTGTGCTCTCTGGAAAAATATGAAACTATTTTTACATAACATGTAAACTTTTCAAACTATGAGCAGTCAAACGAGGAGTGGAAATCACTTTTTCTTCAAAGTTTGAGTGGAAGCGGCAGTTAGGGTTAACCTTAATTTTTATTTTTAACTCGAGCTCATGGCCAAACCGTGAAAAGGTGACAAATAATTTTTGGTCAAATTGTAGACATAGGTGTTGGGATTCATAAAATGTGACTTTGACAGGCGGGGTCCACACAAAATTTAAACGGGGGAGGGGGGGGGGGGGGCGAGACCGGCACCAATACCTGTCTCGCTCTCGATTGACCCTAATGTAATCGTCTTTTTTTTCCAAAAGAATCTCACTCTGTGTTCACACTGAGCTTACTCGCTCATTTTAAGGAATATCTGAATAAAATAAACACTGTCAGAATCTGCCGGCTTCTGTGTCTCTCACAGTGTTTTCGGTTTTTGGACAGGAGTTACGGTTTTCTCACAGTTTGCAATTGTTCGGGACCTTGTCAGAAGCCAAATTCTGGGTGCATTTTGAGAATTTCCAAGCAGATTCTCACACATGACTGTAGCAACCGCGGGGCCCCAACTGCCCTTAGCAACCGTAGGGCCTTAGCAACCTGTTGCTGGGCAGAAACTGAGCTACTTTTTTGTGATTGGCTAATTCCTGTCTGTCTGTTTTGCCAGTTAACCGAGCTAATTCATTTGAATGGAGATTAATTCATGTTTACTGAGGTCTAAATAAATAGTTTTATTGTTTAATATTGTTTTGTATGATTTGTGGTGTATAAAAAGATTCAACATTTATCAATAGAAGATGAACAAAATGTACATAATTATAATGATTAATATCATTTCAATAAAATCTACTCTCTTAATGATTGACTCAATAATTTCGTAACAGTGACGTTCCTGTCTGTGAACAGATGAAATAGACTTTACTTAATTAGTTTAAATAAATATTAGTTATGCTTAAATATGATTAACATTTACTTAATATTTTCAGGGATGTTAAGTTGAGAATAAAGTACATTCATAATGTACTGGTTTCAACCTGGTGCTCCATATGATCAATCCATTATTTACACAGTTAGAAAAGTATTCACTTAAGTTTCCTGGCATGGCCTGATGCACTGAATGTGCCACACATCTTCAAGGTAAAATTGAACTTTGTAAATGTTGTGCATACACTAACTATACACACGTGTGTCGTATTTGAACCATTTTTGCAAACAGGGGGCGCTATAGTAACAATATAACAAGAAAAAATAAGTCATGTACTCATCCCAATTGTAGTAACTGCATTAAGATTGGATTTTAACACAGCAGCTGAACAAAGAACTACTCTCTGAGAACTGAAAACATGATCTTTATTACTAGTCTCTAAACCAGGGGTGGGCAATTAATTTTTACAAGGGGCCACATGAGAAACCTGAATTGTGTCAGAGGGCCACACCAACGATAACTTGAACTTAATTCTGCTCATCTTTCTTCCATTGTAAAATGCACTAAATGTATATATTTTGAATAGCTGGTACTGGTAAAACTATTCTGTAAATATTTATATTAGGCTATGTGAAATTGTGGTGTAGAGATCAAATAAGAAAACACAAACAATCATTGAATCAGTGCAATTTATTTTTAACAGTATTTTTAACCAGTGGTTGTCCCTTTCATTGACTGCATGGCTGCCAGCTCCTCCGTGACTTGAAAGTCTGCAGTTATCCCACGTAAGAAGATGAGGAGCTGGGCGGTGTCACGTACATCGCAGCTCTCATCCAAAGCCAGAGAAAAACAGTCAAAGTCGGCCGCTCTGTTCTTCAGCTGAAGCTCCAAGTTCCCAGCGATGTCCTCAACCCGCCTCGTTACAGTGCGTCAGGAGAGTGACACGTTCTCAAACGCAGCCTTTTTCTCCATATCAGTGCAACAGAGTCCAATAAGCACTCCTTAATGAACTCTCCGTCAGAAAACGCCTTACTTCTTCTGGCGATTTTGTTAGAAATTACATCACTTGTCGCTGTTCACCTTCACTCACAGCTCACGCACGTCCACACGGAAGTAACACAAACGTAGCGCTTTCAAAATAAAAGCAGCGCAGTTGTAATGCACGCACGACATAGATATTTGTTTAATTTGTGTTGTAATTTATGGTTGGCCTCACGCGGGCCGGACAGGGAAGCAATGGGCCGGATGTGGCCCGTGGGCGTAGTTTGCCCAGGTCTGCTCTAAACTAACTAACGTGGCCTAACTCTTCATAATGCAGGAACATGTGACCCAGTGCAGTGCTGTGACTCTCTGATGTGTTTTTAATAGTTTCTGGACAACAACAGAGGAATCAGATATATCAGACTTTGATAAACACACAGTACTTGTTAGTAGATCAGTTCTTTGTTGGTTTGGATTCAAACATAAAGACAAATGTAGAAAATCAGCAGAATGATCCTTTAAGTGCCTCAAAACAGACAAACACATGTGATACCTAACCCTCCTGTTGACTTCCTGTCAACTGAGAACATTTTGTCCTCTGTGGTCAAAACTGACCCATTTCGGTTTGACTGTTAATAAACCATAAAGTATAAATTATCACCCAGTTCTTTGTGAGACCTTTTTAACTGACTTCATTCCAACTAAATACCAAGTAAGTAAGTTTTACACTTACTTTAGGAAATTATGGTCAATTTAGGCTCCATTTAAATGAGATTTGTTTTTAGTTAAAGAGCAGAAATGATAAATTAATTTCATTAAATTTAAGATCAGAGGAAGATATGATGATGGGTTACGGTTAGCACACCAGTTATCATCAGAAACATACTGCTGGGGTCTCACTGGTGATTCAGAGATGAAAGTATTCTCTTTGTCTGGTGCTTTGATAAAGTTTGGCCTGTCAGTGACTGTGAGCATTATATGACACACTTTGAAATGCAGCAGTGGAGAGGAAGTGTGTTGTGGTCTTGGTGGTGAGTGGGTTGACACATTCACAGTTAACTTCTGATTATGATATAATATCTTATATAGATATAGGAGATTATATAAGATACTGTAGATGTGAGTGATAGCTTTCTCATAAAATACAAACATGTTCAAATTTAAAGTGAATAAGCTCCATCTACAAAAAAGTCACACACTCACAAGTGAAAAAATAGACTGAAGCCACAAAGAGGAGGAGACACTTTGCTCATTACAGGAAGTAGATTCAGTTTTTTTCTGCACAATGAGAACTGAAAATGAGGAAGAGAGAGAGAACGACAGAGAAGCACGATGGTTGAACTCAGATGGATTAAAATGTTTTTATTTCTGATTCTGGGGCTTCAGTTTACAGGTAAGATACAAAACTCTTATTTAATAACCTTTATTTTACTGAGACAGTCAAAGAAACAGTTTTGAACATTCACACTACAGTCATATTGTCATTTCAGTTCATTTATCACATTTCTCTCTAATGGTGTGAATCTTCACTGTCCTCACCATTCGATTTGATTCTACGATGCATCTCAACGTATCACATCCTGATTTTTCTATATTACTGCATGATACAATAAGTCAGTATGAGAAGAAAAGCAAAGTGAGGGGGGTGAAGTGCAGCTGTGTGTTATTATGTCTTAGGAATGCAGAGCAGCGTCTTTGCTGTACTGTTAGCAGGGCCGTAGCGGGGGTGGGGTGGGGGCTCTGCTCTTTGACATGGTTGTGCAATTGCTTATGAGTAACAGTCACAGGGACACAGCTATTCTAGTTCTGCTGCACGCATAATCCTGCTGCAATACGTTTTTATCAAGTAGAATAATACAGCATCATCATACACATAGTCTCAGATATGACTTTCTGCTTTTTATTCACATCAAGTCAGCTCAGTCACTTTATTTTTGGCATCTTGACATTTTAAACAGGTTAGGACACTTTTCATTCAGAATATACGTTTTTCATTACAACTACACACAACTCATTATTTACTGCACTGTGACTCTAACTAATGAGATGCGTAAATTGTGCAGAAACTGATGATGTCAGAGTCACTTTCTTTGCCTTCTTAGACGCAAACTCAGCAATAAGATCTTTATAATCCAGTTTGGATGCAATGTCCTTTTCAATAGAGAGCAGGGCAAGCCTGCACAGTCTGTCCTGTGACATGGAGGTGCACAAATAGTTTTTTATTAGTTTCAACTTTGAAAAGCGTCGCTCGCCCGATGCCACCGTTACTGGAAAAGTCAATAGGATCCTGAGCTCAATCTCACAGTTAGGGAAAGTTCCTTCAATCTCTTTGAAGTAACAAAGTGTTTTAAGTGCTGTAGTTGTTTCCTTTGGGATTATCTCTCAAAGTATCCTCAACTCCTCCTGAGATTCGGACGTGCTCAGAGCATCACTCAGTCTTGTGCACTGTCTGTGCAGGTCAGTCTTCTCCATTTCAAGCAGTTTGGTCAGATCAACAAGAAATCCAAACATGTCGCCAAACTGCTGCATTTGTTTAAAACGCCTTTGTCGTCCGTCAACATCAAGTTATTTACTAACGTTTAAATAATCGATTCTTGACTTTTGTTAATCGATGCAGACTCGTCCACGTCCGCATCGCGATGCATCATATAATCAATTATATTCAACATTTCTATTTCTCTCTCAAATTCTCAACAGCAGTAACTGGACCACCTGACCACTACATCAATGTCAGAGATGGACATGAAGTCACTTTGTCCTGTGAAAATGTGACTGATCAGGATAAATGTGACAGGACTGACTGGATCCTCTTCGATTCAACAAACACACGACTAGAGCTGATTAAACGTGGGCAGATTGGTGAAGATGCCAAAGTTAAATCAGACAGACTGAGTGTTACAGCGGACTGTTCTCTGGTTATAAAGAAGGTCACAGCTGAGGATGCTGGTGGTTACGGCTGCAGAAAGTACAACAAGGCTGGACAAGGACAAGGTCCATACACTTATGTTCATCTCTCTGTTATTATCAGTGAGTATTTACATCATAATGTTTTCAGATCAAACTGTCTTGTTAGAACAATATACTGAAACATTACAATAATTATGATTACAGTGATGAAGTTCATTTTACTCTTGTTGTCTTTCTCTCATAATATCTCCATCTTCACCAGTGACTGAACATAAGGACGCTGATAAGGTGAAGTTAAACTGCTCTGTGTATGGAGGGTGCAGATACACAGTGCAGTGGGTGTATGAGGGTAATGATCAGGATGTGAAGCACATGAAGAAGTCACAGTCTTCTTGTTCTGCTACTGTGGAGTTTATAACTTCTCGTCTTACTGAGCCGTCAAAGTATTCTGAGTTATTCAAGTGTAAAGTGACACATGACAATGGAAAGGTGCAGCTGTTTACCTTCATCTCTCCATCTTCAGGTGAGGAAACTCGTTCATTTAATTTTTTGTTTTTGTGTGTGAATAATAATTATGGAGTATTTTTCTTGTTGGGTTTTTTAGATTTTATTCATCCAGGTGAGGAAACAAGAAATAATGAAACTAAAAACATCAACGCAAATAGGAACATATCAAAAAAGAAAATAAAAGCAGTATCTGTATGAAAATATAACACACTGTCTGTCTGTCTCTTCTTCTCTTTTAATATTTCTAGATGAGGACATTAGAAGAGCTGCAACAACAAATCCTACTCCAATAATACAACACAGTAGTTATTTAACCTCCATCTGTCCTTCCTCCCTCCTTCTCTGTTTCCTACCTTTCTCCATCCCCCTTTCTTCCTTCCTTCTCTTTCCTTACTCCCTCCCTTCCTTCTTTCCTTCCTTCTTTCCTTTCCTTCTTTCCTTTCCTTCCTCCCTTCCTTTCCTCCATCCTTCCTTTCCTTCCTCCCTCCCTTCCTTCTTTCCTTTCCTTCCTTCTTCCTCCCTTCCTCCCTCCTTTACTTCCTCCTTCTTCCCTTCCTTCCTTAACCAGAGGACAACAGGAGGGTTAATATCTCTCTTTCCTCTTTTGAAATATAAAGTATGAAAGTCAGACTGCAGATATTCTCTTATTCAGTTCATATCAGTCAGTGTGTTCACAAACGTCTGACTTTCAAACCAACGTCAAATATTAAACTATATTGTACTAATATTGTAATGAAGCTCTGATAAATGCAACATTTTTCAGGTTGTAAAAATCACACGTGCTGTATAAACTGTATCTCTCATAATTTAACTACAGGAGTTTGAACAGTGACAAATATTTTTAAAGTCTGTGACATCAAGTTATTTACTAACGTTTAAATAATCGATTCTTGACTTTTGTTAATCGATGCAGACTCGTCCACGTCCGCATCGTGATGCATCATATAATCAATTATATTCAACATTTCTATTTCTCTCTCAAATTCTCAACAGCAGTAACTGGACTAACTGTCCTCTTCATCCCTGTCAGAGATGGAGATGAAGTCACTTTGTCCTGTGAAAATGTGACTGATCAGGATAAATGTGACAGGACTGACTGGACCTTCTTTGATACAACACACACACGACTAGATCTGATTAAACGTGGGCAGATTGGTGAAGATGCCAAAGTTAAATCAGACAGACTGAGTGTTACAGCGAACTGTTCTCTGGTTATAAAGAAGATCACAGCTGAGGATGCTGGTCGTTACCGCTGCATGCAGTACGACAAGGCTGGACAACTACAATATTTTACCATTGTGGTTCATCTCTCTGTTATTAGCAGTGAGTATTTACATCATAAAGTTTTCAGATCAAACTGTCTTGTTAGAACAATATACTGAAACATTACAATAATTATGATTACAGTGATGAAGTTCATTTTACTCTTGTTGTCTTTCTCTCATAATATCTCCATCTTCACCAGTGACTGAACATAAGGACTCTGATGAGGTGAAGTTAAACTGCTTTGTGTCGCCATATGGACCGTGTCCACACAACGTGCAGTGGGTGTATGAGGGTAATGATCAGGATGTGAAGCACATGAAGAAGTCACAGTCTTCTTGTTCTGCTACTGTGGAGTTTATAACTTCTCATCTTACTGAGCCGTCAAAGTATTCTGAGTTATTCAAGTGTAGAGTGACAGATATAAACACTGGAGAAGAACAGGGTTTGTTTACCTTCATCCATCCATCTTCAGGTGAGGAAACTCCCTCATTTAATTTTTGTTTTTTTCTGTGTGAATAATAATTATGGATTATTTTTCGTGTTGGGTTATTTTAGATTTTATTCATCCAGGTGAGGAAACAAGAAATAATGAAACTAAAAGCATCAACGCAAATAGGAACATATCAAAAAAGAAAATAAAAGCAGTATCTGTATGAAAATATAACACACTGTCTGTCTGTCTCTTCTTCTCTTTAATATTTCTAGATGAGGACATTAGAAGAGCTGCAACAACAAATCCTACTCCAATAATACATCCTTTCTGTCCTTCCTTCCTTCCTTGTTTCCTCCCTCCCTTCCTCTTTTCCTTTCTCCCTCCCTCCTGCCTTATTTCCTCCCTCCCTCCTACCTTCCTTCCTTCCTTCCTTTCCTTTCCTCCCCTTCTTTCCTTCCTCCCTTCCTTCTTTTCTTTCCTCCTTTCCTTCCTCCCTCCTTTCCTTTCTACTTCCTCCCTTCCTCGCTCCCTTCCTTCCGTAACTGGAGGACAACAGGAGGGTTAATATCTTGTGTCTCTCTTTCCTCTTTTGAAATATAAAGTATGAAAGTCAGACTGGAGATATTCTCTTATTCAGTTCATCTCAGTCAGTGTGTTCACAAACGTCTGAGTTTCAAACCAACGTCAAATATTAAACTATATTGTACTAATATTGTAATGAAGCTCTGATAAATGCAACATTTTTCAGGTTGTAAAAATCACACGTGCTGTATAAACTGTATCTCTCATAATTTAACTACAGGAGTTTGAACAGTGACAAATGTTTTTAAAGTCTGTGACATCAAGTTATTTACTAACGTTTAAATAATCGATTCTAGACTTTTGTTAATCGATGCAGACTCGTCCACGTCCGCATCGTGATGCATCATATAATCAATTATATTCAACATTTCTATTTCTCTCTCAAATTCTCAACAGCAGTAACTGTACAAACTCTCCTCTTCATCACTGTCAGAGATAGAGATGAAGTCACTTTCTCCTGTAAAAATGTGATGACTGATCAGGATAAATGTGACAGGACTGACTGGATCCTCTTCGATTCAACAAACACAGTAGATCTGATCAAACGTGGGCAGATTGGTGAAGATGCCAAAGTTAAATCAGACAGACTGAGTGTTACAGCGGACTGTTCTCTGGTTATAAAGAATGTCACAGCTGAGGATGGTGGTCGTTACTACTGCAGACAGTACGACAAGCCTGGACAACGACAAGGTCTACCCTCTCTGGTTGATCTCTCTGTTATTAGCAGTGAGTATTTACATCATAATGTTTTCAGATCAAACTGTCTTGTTAGAACAATATACTGAAACATTACAATAATTATGATTACAGTGATGAAGTTCATTTTACTCTTGTTGTCTTTCTCTCACAATATCTCCATCTTTACCAGTGACTGAACATAAGGACTTTGATGAGGTGAAGTTAATCTGCTCTGTGTCGATACATGGACGGTGCAGATACACAGTGCAGTGGGTGTATGAGGGTAATGATCAGGATGTGATCAATCAGCACATGAAGAAGTCACAGTCTTCTTGTTCTGCTACTGTGGAGTTTATAACTTCTCATCTTACTGAGCCGTCAAAGTATTCTGAGTTATTCAAGTGTAAAGTGACACATGAAATCAGTGAAGAAGAGCATCTGTTTCCTTTCATCCCTCCATCTTCAGGTGAGGAAACTCCCTCATTTCATTTTTTATTTTATGTGTGTGAATAATAATTATGGAGTATTTTTCGTGTTGGTTTTTTTAGATTTCATTCATCCAGGTGAGGAAACAAGAAATAATGAAACTAAAAACATCAACGCAAATAGGAACATATCAAAAAAGAAAATAAAAGCAGTATCTGTATGAAAATATAACACACTGTCTGTCTGTCTCTTCTTGTTCTGTCCTCACTAAGTGTTGTCCCCACGAACGTATACTCAGCTATACAGACAGCTAAACACTCTCCTAACTAAACTCCAAGGAACAGGCCGATGTGTTGATTTTGGCAGTTTAATCAGGATAAAGTGTGAAACTGTAGACAAAACAGATATACACAAATGAAAATGTTGCATCAATATACAATATAACATAAGAAAGCCAAATACTCACTAAAACATCAACATAATATTTCTGTAGTCAATGATTCTGCAAATAAATGTCTGATGAAAAACACACTGATTGAGATACATACAGAAATTAAGCAGGAGTTTGTTCTCAGAACCAAAAATATCATAAAAAATATGTGGTTAATAAATAAAGTCTATCATTGTTACTTTTTCAAACTAATAATGATGCACACATGTTACTTTATATGAACAAACAGTATAACTTACAGATGATGCCATGTATAAACTATGAAGGCGAGGATGGCAACAGATGAGTGCAGGTGACTCCCCCTGGCAATATCTTGAGAGAAAGTGAGCTCTAAAGGAAATGACTTCAGAGGAAGTGACTCAACTTCCTGTTTCTAGGGCTAACACAATAAAATACACAAAACAACCACTAGGGCGTGATAACTGCAATACAGAGCAGATCTGGTTCCATCACACTCCCCACCTGGCATCTCTAACATGTCAATCTTAGAATTACTTGACTGAGTCCCTTTGTAACAGAAGGATGACTTCAGACACTGGCCTTAAGAACCGCTTTGGTTCACCATCTCTGACAACTTTTACTTCGACCTTTCCATCATCACTTGGAAAAGTTCTTGTGATAATACCTGTGGGCCAGTTATGTCTCTTCATTAAGCTGTCTCTCAGCAGGACAACATCTCCATCCATCAGATTAGGTCTTTCTGTTCTCCATTTCTGTCGACCCTGGAGGCCACTGAGGTACTCCCTCCTCCATCTCTCCCAGAATGTGTTGGCTAAACTTTGGACTTGTCGCCACTGACGTCTGAAGAGGTCACCATGGTCAAAGTTGCCAGTAGGAACTGGGTGCATGCCAACCTTCTGCGTCAGCAGCATGGCAGGGGTAAGGATAAGAGGTTCATCTGGATCTGTAGACACCGAGGTAAGTGGTCTGGAGTTGACTATAGCAGTGACCTCTGCCATAAAGGTTGTCAAGACCTCATGTGTGAGCTTTGCAGACCCAAGCTTGAGTAACATTGCATCAAGGATCCGACGTGTGACGCCGATCATCCTCTCCCAACTGCCTCCCATGTGCGAGGAGTGGGGAGGATTGAATAACCACACGCAACCCTGGTCTGAGAGGTAGTTGGACACTTGCTTGTTGTTGCAACCTGTGGCGTCAATCTCAAGTTCTCGGCAGGCTCCTATAAAATTTGTTCCACAATCGGACCTCAGCTGTTTAACGGGTCCCCTAACTGCGAAGAAGCGTCGAAGAGCGTTAATGAAACTGGATGAATCCATCGATTCAATAACCTCAATGTGTATGGCGCGCATGCTCATACATGTGAAGATGATTGCCCAACGCTTGCTGTTTGCCAGTCCTCCACGTGTCCTTCGTGATGCGACACACCATGGCCCAAACACGTCTAATCCGACGAAGGTGAATGGAGGATCTGTGCTCAAGCGATCAGCAGGCAGGTCCGCCATTTTCTGCTCTTCTTGTTTACCACGCAGTCTGCAACATGTCACACAGTTGTAGATCAAACTACTGACAGAGCGCTTTCCTCCAACAACCCAAAAACCAGCAGCTCTTAAAGCCCCTTCTGTCAAATGCCGTCCTTGATGGCAGACCTGCTCGTGGTAATGTCTGATGAGCAGGGAGGTAACATGGTGTTTGCCAGGAATAATGATTGGCTGACTTTCCTCTGGCATGAGCTGCGCCTTCTTCAGCCGTCCCCCTACACGTAGAAGGCCTTTGGAATCAATGAAAGGGCAGAGTTTACTGAGGGCACACTGTTTTGTGACCTGTTCTCCCTTCTGTATGGAGTGAATTTCCTCTGAATAAATCTGTCTTTGGACAGCAAGAATGACTCTGACCTTTGCATGATCTAGCTGCTCTGTACTGAGGGACAGCTTGCAGTTGTGCCAACCATGGCAGGGGCTCTCTCTTGCTGCTCTAGTGAAGGAATAAGCGATGTGAGAGAGTCGTGCAACAGCTCTGGAGAGTGACTTCCAACTCGAAAAACGCTCAAAGCGTTCGCTGCCAAGCTGATGTGACAAACGTGTGACATATGTCACTACCTCTGGACGCAATTCCACATCTGATCCAGGGTCAACTAAGTTGAAAACTTCCTGTTGCAAGTGCCAGTGTTGCGTATCCACAAGGAATGCTGGTCCAGTCAACCAAGAGGAACAGACAAGCTGATTAGCTGGTATGGCTCTAGTTGCATGATCTGCTGGGTTAACATCAGAAGGAACATAGTTCCATTGGCTTTTGTTGGTGGAACGTCTGATCCGTTCTACTCTGTTATGGACGTAGACGTAGAACCGTCTACAGTCGTTGAATATATAGCCAAGTACCACTTTGCTATCTGTGAAAAGCTTGATGTCATCAACCTCCATGTCCAGCTCTGCAGATATAGCCTCTGTTATTTCCACCACTAGAACGGCTGCGCAGAGCTCGAGCCTTGGAATGGTGATGTCAGGCTTGCATCACAAAAGATGCAGATCTCTTTCCTCTGAGCTGTGGAGAGTGAGATTGTAGTGTAGATCCTTGGGATCTTCAATCCTTTGAGGATCTTGTAGAGAGGTGCACCACCTCTGCCACTGCTCGAGCTTCTCCTGAGGGAGCACTCAAGATTGAGCGACCCTGAACACTGACAGGAGCAGCAAAACCCAATGGGTCAAATAGGCTGTTGATCGTAGATAACACGCCTCGACGTGTAAAGGGTTTATCAGCAACAGCAACTTGAAAAGTCAGTGTATCAGTGGCAAGGTCCCATCCAAGACCCAGGCTGCGCTGCATAGGGGGAGGGTCCTGACCCACGTCCAGGTCTTGTAAGTTTGTGGCCAGGTCTTCAGCTGGGAAAGCTCTCATAACCTCAACACTGCTAGACGCAATCTTATGTAGTCTGAGATTGGATTGAGCCAACATGTCTTGTGCACCTTTCAGCACCCTGATGGCATCCTCTGCACTGGGGAAAGATTTCATGCCATCGTCGACGTAGAAATGTCGGTGCACAAAGTTCCTCACTTCGGGTCCATAGTCCTCTTCACCCTCCGTGGCCGTCTTCTTCAGACCATAAATGGCCACAGCTGGTGAGGGACAGTTACCAAATACATGAACTCTCATGCGAAACTCCAACACTTCGTCATCGAGTTGATGGTTGCGAAACCACAAGAATCGGAGGTAGTCCCGATGATCCTCTCTCACCAGGAAGCTATGAAACATCTGTTGGATGTCTGTCATTACAGCTACCGGCTCTGTACGAAAACGCATGAGGACCCCAAGTAAAGTGTTGTTGAGGTCTGGGCCCTGCAAAAGCACATCATTCAATGATATGCCCTTGAACTGTGCACTTGAATCAAAGATGATCCTTATTTTCCCCGGTTTCTGGGGGTGGTAGACACCGAAGGTGGGCAAATACCAATACTCTTTGTCGGCCTCTGGTGGAGGAGCTGGCTCAGCATGTTCATTCCTGAAAATGTCCTCCATGAAGTCCACAAAATGATGTTTCATCTCCTCTTTCCTATTCAAGGTACGGCGGAGTGACATCAGTCGGCTGAGGGCTTGCTCCCGGTTATTTGGTAAACGTGGCCTTGGAGTACGAAATGGGAGAGGAGCCACCCAGCTGTTGGAATCATCTTTCGTGAACTCGCTGGTCATGATTCGAAGGAAGAGTTTATCTTCGATGGAGGGTGCCAACTTGTCATCATCTTTCGAGTGGCTGAAGACTAGCTTACCTAAGCTTGGCTGGGCAGAGGCCAAGACATTAGGGGATATGGACCTTTCACTTACGATCTTTTCTTTGAAGATGATTCTGCTCTCACAAGGCCTGAAGTAACTGGGACGTCCATTCTCAAGGACATTGGTCTTACATGTACTGACAGTTGGTCGGTGGGCCCCACCAAGGCAGACATCTCCCACTATGACCCAGCCTAGATCCAATCGTTGGGCGTAGGGCATATTGTGATGACCATTGCGCTGGCTGCGTACTTTGTGTACTTGGATAATGTCTCTGTCAAGCAATAAAAGTATCTCAGCCGAAAAGTCAAGAGGAGGAATCTTGTCAGCTATAGGCTTGAGATGCATGTGGTTACGTGCAGCCTCTGGGGTAGGGATTTCATCCCTATTATTGGGAATTAGGTTGCACTCAATAAGGGTTGGCAATGATAGGTGAAGGTCCCCATCAGCTGACTCCACCATGAATCCATTGGCCCTCCTTCCAGCAGTGTCTGTAACTCCAGAGCACGTTTTGAGGGTATAGGGAGAAGCGTCACTCTGGATGCCAAACATGTCAAAGAATGCTGATCTAGCTAGCGATACATTACTTTGATCATCTAGTATCACATATGTTCTCATCTTTTGTTCAAGATGCCCCTTAGGATAGACGTTGACCAGACAGATTTTCGAACAGGATTTGCCTTGTAGACCCCCACCACAGACCTCTGTGCATGAAGAGGTTGCTACATCTGTGATGCCTTCAGTAGACTCCCCACCATACTCTGTGGTAGGCGTATTGGAACTTACAGCCCAAGGTGCTGGACCGAAATGGAGTGCTGAAATGTGTCGGTCGCTGTTGCATTCTGAGCAACAGATGTCAGCCTTACACTCCTTAGCCTGGTGAGTTGTTGAAGCACAACATTTAAAACATATGGAGTTCTCTAACAGGAAGCGCTTTCGCTCTGCGAGTGATTTCTCCCGAAAACCTCGACACTTCTTGAGGGAGTGAGGCTTCTTGTGGAGAGGACACTGTCTATCTGGATCCATGACAGGCCCTTTAGAGAAATCTGAGGAGAAGGGGCTTCCTACTACAGTTTTACTAACTGATACAGGAAGTTTGGTTTTCCAGTGTTTGGATGAGGACCCGTCTCCTTTGAATGCGGCTGAGCTGGAGGTAGGGATATCAAAGCTAGGGTCATTTCTCATCTCTGCATAGTTGTACACGAAGTCTACGAAGAATGAGAAAGGTGGATATGGAACTTGATGCTCCCTCTTATTGCGGGACCCCACGGTTATCCACTGTTCTTGGATGTTGTGGGGCAATTTCTCCACTATAGGGTTTATTCCTCTTGCTGTGTCGAGAAAGCTGAGCCCTGGCAAGTAACCCTCTTGTTTTGCAGCTTCGATTTCGAGGAGCAGGTCTCCAAGTTCTTGAATCCTCTGGTGATCCCTATTTGAAAACTTCGTGAATAGGTGTAATCTGTTGAAGAGAGAAGCTTCAATAGCCTCCGGAGAGCCATAGCACTTGTCCAATCTTCGCCAAAGCATGTCCAAACCCAGAGATGGATTATTAACATGAACTGCTCTCATTCTCTTGGCATGGTGTAGTGACTCCCCACCAAGCCACCTGACGAGTAAGTCCAGTTCTTCGCTAGGTTTGAGGTTTAGTCCCTCCACAGCATTAATAAAGCTAGATTTCCAGGACAGATAACTAGCAGGCTGATTATCGAACACTTTCAGTCCAGCTGTGACAAGATCTCGACGAGCCAGATATACAGCTAAATCAGATACACCTGGAGCCTCTGATCGCCAGCGGTGTGGAAACTGGCTTGCTGAATCTGTGTGGCAGTGTGTGTGGAAGCTAGGAGCATTTCCATCTGTGTGAAAGGATGCAGCACCAGAGAGATTTTTCCTCTGGCTGGTTTGTTGCAGAGCTTTAGTGGGAAAAACTGAGGGATCTGGCTGTTGTGTGTTAAGACTGCCATAGTGATCTTCAGTGTTGTATTGTGGCAAGGGAGCAGCTTCTTCTCCTTCATCAATTTGAGCTGAAACACGATTCTGACTCGTGGTAAAATGAGCTTGGATGTACTCACCAGTGCGCAGTACTGACTGCTTTGATAACCGAGAACGACTGGCTTTACTCATAAGATCACATTGCTCTAAATCCGCAGCTGCCTCAAACACTTGAGCCTCTGCTGAGGCAGCTTCAGCTTCACACTCTTCCTTTAATGCATTCAATGTAGCTTCTATGCGTGCTTTCTCCACTTGCATATCTATTTGACGCTTTGCATAGGCTGCTCGTGTGCGTGCAGCTTCCACCTTGGCACGAGCTTGAGCAGCAGCTACACTGGCTGAAGATTTATTTGAGCGTCGCGAAGAGGACGATGCAGTTGATGCATTACATTCTGACCTGACCTCCAGGTCCCGTGGATCAATATCGTTGGGGTTTGTGTTTGACATCGTTGTATAGGGCAGGCGAATGTATCTTCAGTCCACGTGAAATGCTCCTGAAGGTGTAGCCGTTTTTGTAAACTGATGGGTGAGTGATGTGTTACCGTTATTTCTTCACAGCTTGTCGTGATGGTCCATCTTTTCACTGTTCTGTCCTCACTAAGTGTTGTCCCCACGAACGTATACTCAGCTATACAGACAGCTAAACACTCTCCTAACCAAACTCCAAGGAACAGGCCGATGTGTTGATTTTGGCAGTTTAATCAGGATAAAGTGTGATACTGTAGACAAAACAGATATACACAAATGAAAATGTTGCATCAATATACAATATAACATAAGAAAGCCAAATACTCACTAAAACATCAACATAATATTTCTGTAGTCAATGATTCTGCAAATAAATGTCTGATGAAAAACACACTGATTGAGATACATACAGAAATTAAGCAGGAGTTTGTTCTCAGAACCAAAAATATCATAAAAAATATGTGGTTAATAAATAAAGTCTATCATTGTTACTTTTTCAAACTAATAATGATGCACACATGTTACTTTATATGAACAAACAGTATAACTTACAGATGATGCCATGTATAAACTATGAAGGCGAGGATGGCAACAGATGAGTGCAGGTGACTCCCCCTGGCAATATCTTGAGAGAAAGTGAGCTCTAAAGGAAATGACTTCAGAGGAAGTGACTCAACTTCCTGTTTCTAGGGCTAACACAATAAAATACACAAAACAACCACTAGGGCGTGATAACTGCAATACAGAGCAGATCTGGTTCCATTACACTTCTTCTCTTTAATATTTCTAGATGAGGACATTAGAAGAGCTGCAACAACAAATCCTACTCCAATAATACAACACTGTAGTTATTTAACCTTCATCTGTCCTTCCTCCCTACCTCCTTCTCTCCTTCTTTCCTTCCTCCATCCCCCTGTCTTCCTTCCTTTCCGTCCTTCCTTACTCCCTCCCTCCTTCTTTCCTTCCTTTCCTTCCTCTCTCTTTCCTTCTTTCCTTCCTCTCTCTTTCCTACCTTCCTCCATCCCCCTTTCTTCCTTCCCTCTGTCCTTCCTTACTCCCTCCCTCCTTCCTCCCTTCCTTCTTTCCTTTCTTCTTCCCTTCCTTCTTTCCTTCCCTTCCTTCTTCCTCCCTTCCTTCCTCCCTTCCTTCTTCCCTTCCTTCCTTAACCAGAGGACAACAGGAGGGTTAATATCTTGTACCTCTCTTTCCTCTTTTGAAATATAAAGTATGAAAGTCAGACTGCAGATATTCTCTTATTCAGTTCATCTCAGTCAGTTTGTTCACAAACGTCTGAGTTTCAAACCAACGTCAAATATTAAACTATATTGTACTAATATTGTAATGAAGCTCTGATAAATGCAACATTTTTCAGGTTGTAAAAATCACACGTGCTGTATAAACTGTATCTCTCATAATTTAACTACAGGAGTTTGAACAGTGACAAATGTTTTTAAAGTCTGTGACATCAAGTTATTTACTAACGTTTAAATAATCGATTCTTGACTTTTGTTAATCGATGCAGACTCGTCCACGTCCGCATCGTGATGCATCATATAATCAATTATATTCAACATTTCTATTTCTCTCTCAAATTCTCAACAGCAGTAACTGGACAACGTGACCTCATCGCTGTCAGAGATGGACATGAAGTCACTTTGTCCTGTAAAAATGTGACTGATCAGAATAAATGTGACGGTACTGACTGGATCTTAAGGGATTCAACACACACACGACTAGATCTGGTTAAACGTGGGCAGATTGGTGAAGATGCCAAAGTTAAAGACAGACTGAGTGTTACAGCGAACTGTTCTCTGGTTATAAAGAATGTCACAGCTGAGGATGCCGGTCGTTACTACTGCACACAGTACAACAAGGCTGGACAACGACAAGATATAGACTCTCGGGTTGATCTGTATGTTGTCAGCAGTGAGTATTTACATCATAAAGTTTTCAGATCAAACTGTCTTGTTAGAACAATATACTGAAACATTACAATAATTATGATTACAGTGATGAAGTTCATTTTACTCTTGTTGTCTTTCTCTCACAATCTCTCCATCTTCACCAGTTACTGAACATAAGGACTCTGATAAGGTGAAGTTAAGCTGCTCTGTGTCGACATATGGACGGTGCAAACACAAAGTGCAGTTGGTGTATGAGGGTAATGATCAGGATGTGAAGCACATGAAGGAGTCACAGTCTTATTGTTCTGCTACTGTGGAGTTTATAACTTCTCATCGTACTGAGCCGTTAAAGTATTCTGAGTTATTCAAGTGTAACGTGACAGATGAAATCACTGGAGAAGAGCAGCTGTTTCCCTTCATCCCTCCATCTTCAGGTGAGGAAACTCCCTCATTTCATTTGTTTCATGTGTGTGAATAATAATTATGGAGTATTTTTCGTGTTGGGTTTTTTAGATTTTATTCATCCAGGTGAGGAAACAAGAAATAATGAAACTAAAAGCATCAACGCAAATAGGAACATATCAAAAAAGAAAATAGAGTCTCAAATCAAAGTTCACAGTTCAGTTCAAATATTAAACTATATTGTACTAATATTGTAATGAAGCTCTGATAAATGCAACATTTTTCAGGTTGTAAAAATCACACGTGCTGTATAAACTGTATCTCTCATAATTTAACTACAGGAGTTTGAACAGTGACAAATGTTTTTAAAGTCTGTGTAAAGTAAGAATAAATATGTGTTCTGAGTTTGACATACCACAGAAAAGTGTGTTGTTAACCACCCTGCCAAATTTAAATGATTAAAAAAATCACCAAATATATGAAATTAGGCTTCAAAGTTATGTGAAAATCAGCTGAAGCCCCGCCCCCTACCAAGTGTCACCTGTCAATCAAAGTCACCACCTCTACCAGAAACATGGACGCTACGTCCGAGAGCTTTCTGTTGCTAGATCAGCGGCTAGCTCTGCAGCTAACTCCGTGGCTAGCTTAGCTGCTAACTCAGGTAACTGGCTAACTGTAGACTGTAGTAGTAGTAGTGTGTGCTGAAAGTATTTATACCTCTACAGCAGCAGGGGCGGGTTTATGCTAATCACTAAATCCTGAACACAGAAATCTTGAAACACAGTTTGTGAAGCCTAGCTCCACAATTCAAATCTAAATGGTTGAAATGCTTTTTACACATTTTTTAGAAATACATTTATGACCTATTTAATGTGTTTAGAAGAAAATGTCTGAATTCACTTTACACAGTCTTTAATGTTTTAATTCTCTTTTCAGGCAGGTGGAGGTTCTTCATCGTCTCTCTAGTTTTAACTGCCCTAATCATCATTGTGTTAGTCTACATACGGACAAAAACTGAAGGTGAGAACATTCACATAACATTTATGATCAAGTTTTGATTAATCTGCATTTTTACTGATGAAACTTTTTTTTGTGTTTTCAGGGAACAAAACACAGATCAGTGACAATGCTGTGAGTTTTAAAACTGAATATTCAAATGCTTACTGTGTGTTTGTGGTAGTTCACTATTTACTGTGATTCTGTAAAGACACTAAGAATAAACAGAGCTGACTGTATTACTCTGAAACAAAGGTCATTTATTTGTTCCATTATATCTCAGAAGCTCAGGTGTGTTGTGTTGTTCCTCACAGGTGCATGATGATGAAGATGGAGATGAAGACCTATGAAAACGCTGGAGAACCTTCTGCTTCTATCAGACTCCACTGATCAACAACTTTCACTCCAACATCAACTCAGCAGAGTAAATAACATTTCATCAGATTTTACATGACAAGTTAAAGCTTTTGTTTGTGTCTTGGTGGGTTTAGGTGGGTGACTCTTTGTTAACTGTCTTGCACTGTGTTGTTAAACTTTTCACCCATTTTAAGAATTTAAAACAAATGTTTATATTTGACTTTTTTATACTATAGTTTTGTCTCTGTTTTTATGATTATGGTTAAGTAACTTTCACATGTTTGCTGGTAGTGAGATATGTTTTAAACTGTGTAGAATAGACTGAACTGAGCTGGGAGCTTTAATAGAGTCAGTAACTGTCTTCTCTTTATTAGAGCTACGGGTGCACAGCATCTCTTAATCTTCTACATACTTATTATTATTCTTCCACCAAGCTTTGAGAAAACCCCGACAATATATACATCAAAACGTGTGGCTCGATGGGGAAAGAGGTGCTTTGACTTTTGGTCTTGAAATTCCAATTTTTCCTAAAGTTATTCCCAAAAAAACGGGAATAATTCTCCATTGAAAATGAATGGGAGTTTTTTTTTAAACCACAAAATTTCACCTTTTTTCAGAGTCACGTAGCCCGCTCATACCTGCACGTAGAAATGTGATTCAACCTTTAAAACGGAGGAAAACTTGTGCTCTCTCCAAAACACCAAACTATTTTTACATAACATGTAAACTTTTCAAACTATGAGCAGTCAAACGACGAGTGGAAATCACTTTTTCTTCAAAGTTAGAGTGGAAGCGGCAGTTAGCTTGAGTGAGAGAAGCAGTAAAAAATAAACTTAATTTTTATTTTTAACTCGAGCTCACGACCAAACCGTAAAAAGGAGACAAATAATTTTTGGTCAAATTGTAGACATACGTGTTGTGATTCATAAAATGTGACTTTGACAGGCGGGGTCTGCACAAAATTTAAACGAGGGGGCCGAGACTGGCGGCAATCCCTGTCTCGCTCCCCACTAACCCTAATGTTATCGTCTTCTTTTTTCAAAATAATCTCACTCTGTGTTCACACTGAGCTTACTCGTTCATTTTAAGGAATATCTGAATAAAATAAACACTGTCAGAATCTGCCGGCTTCTGTGTCTCTCACGGTGTTTTTGGTTTTTGGACAGGAGTTACGGTTTTCTCACAGTTTGCAATTGTTCGGGACCTTGTCAGAAGCCAAATTCTGGGGGCATTTTGAGAATTTCCAAGCAGAGTCTCACACATCGCCGTAGCAACCGTAGGGACTTAGCTGACCTTAGCAACCGTAGGGCCTTAGCAACCTGTCGCTGGGCAGAAACTGAGCTACTTTTTTGTGATTGGCTAATTCCTGTCTGTCTGTTTTGCCAGTTAACCGAGCTAATTCATTTGAATGGAGATTAATTCATTTTTACTGAGGACTAAATAAATAGTTTTATTGTTTTATATTGTTTTGTATGATTTGTGGTGTATAAAAATATCCAACATTTATCAATAGAAGATGAACAAAATGTACATAATTATAATGAGTAATATAATTTCAATAAAATCTACTCTCTTAATGATTGACTCAATAATTTCGTAACAGTAATGTTTCTGTAGCAGCATAGAGGGCACTGCCCTTGATTTCAGCCAGCTGGTGGCTGTTGGCCCAGCATTGTATAAATGCGGTCGTCTCTAGCCGCCTCGTTGTCTTGCGTTCCCGCCACGTCATTTCCGCACCGGCTGTGTTGTATCACAGGTAATTGCCACCTGCTGCTGCTTCAAATTGTGTACTCTCGGGGTGCTGACGGATTTTGTGTCTTCCGCCGCGTAACTGTGGGACCTCTGCGCCTTGTGCTCCTGTGTTAGGTGGCATCCTTTTGTTGGTAGATGCCGGTACCTGTGTGACTGTCCTCTCTTCCTCACGCCTGTGCCTGCTTGAAATCTGAGGGGAATCTAATCAGCTGATCGTCACTGCTGCTTTGTCTCCACTCGTCTCTGCTTGCCATCTACTCCGCCTGCTGCCCAGCGGTACCCGGTTCCGTTAGTGTGACTGTGGGGTACTGTCCTGGTTTATACAGCCATTTATATAATTGTGGGCCTTGAGTGACTCTGTGACTCCGGTTGCTCGGCCGTCTCCTCTTTCCCTCTGGCACTGGCAGTCTCTGCTGCGTCAGCTGCGTTACGGGGAATTGTATGGTAGGGCGGACTTTCTCCCGGTGGCACACTCCAGTTTGAACTGGGCCCGGGAAAGAACTGAAAACGATCTAATGTCCTGACAGTTTAATGCAGTATTAGTTTTATGTAAAAGACTTGCTTCGTTTAATTGTTGCTTATTCTCCTTTTGTTTTTGATTTTGTTTCATTCCGTGATTTGGTTTGATTTTTGTTTAATTTAGCCCTATTTATCTTGACTGAGTTGGGTTTTTCTTTGTTTCTCCTTTTTTTGTGTGATTTAACTAATAATTGTGTGCAATTATTTGTTAACTTTTATGTTGGGCATTCTAGTCTCAGTCTTACTTGCCCACCTTTTCAATTTGATTGTTTATTTTGTGCTTGTTTAAGTAATTTTGTTTATTTTCTCCCCTCAGTTGCTGCTGGCCAGTGGTGGTGTTGGTGTCCTGGTGGTGGTGGTGTCCCGTTTTTGTGTGCTGTGTCCCGGGATTGTGGGTGATTACACTGTGTGTGTGCTGGTCACCCATTATCTCCTATCCACACCTGTGGCCGCAGCTCCTGACCCTTTAGTTCTCCCTCTTTTCCTTTTCTTATATTGAGAGGTTTTATATTGTTTTTAGGGTAATTGTATTTTTCTAATAAATTGTATATTTTCCCTTTGTCTGAGTGACGTACCTGTGTCCTATTGACTAAATTGCTCAGTACTTCCTTGGGTGAAAATGAAAAATTAGTTATGCTTAAATATGATTAACATTTACTTAATATTTTCAGGGATGTTAAGTTGAGAATAAAGTACATTCATAATGTACTGGTTTCAACCTGGTGCTCCATATGATCAATCCATTATTTACACAGTTAGAAAAGTATTCACTTAAGTTTCCTGGCATGGCCTGATGCACTGAATGTGCCACACATCTTCAAGGTAAAATTGAACTTTGTAAATGTTGTGCATACACTAACTATACACACGTGTGTCGTATTTGAGCCATTTTTGCAAACAGGGGGCGCTATAGTAACAATATAACAAGAAAAAATAAGTCATGTACTCATCCCAGCAGCAGACCCGTGGCGTCACCCATTGGTTTGTGGACTGCTGCTCTTAAGCCAATAGTTTCTAATCTAGGCAGCGCCATCTTGAACATTTCAGGTGCATGCTGGGAAAAATAAGAACACGGATTCTACTTATATGGGCATGAGGCGGGGCCAAGGGCGGAGCGGGGAGGTTGCTATGGTTACAAGGGCTGGATCTGGAGGACATTGGTCAATCAACCTGTCAATCAGGACGTAGCCACGCCCTAATGCATACCCTGCTTTATCGTCACATATAAAATGAGGGAGGCCAAAATGTCCCAAATGAACATCATACTGCATTGAAGAAGGCTTTAAACTAGCGATTGAGACCATAAACACATTTTATGAAGGAAACGAAGGAAAGAAGGAAGAAAGGAAGGAACAGTCAAAACAGACGGCGTCAATTTGACCCAGGAGGACGACAGAAAGGATAATATATTCATAAATTAATTATACATTTATTATAAAAATAAAAAAACAGAATAAAAACAAACAATTAAATGAAATAAATAAAAATTAGGGCTGTCAGCTTGATTAGATTAATGCAATCCATTACGCGTTTTAAAATCTCATTTTAATGTGTCAAGCCTTTTTGTCCCTTCTCCTCCCCCGTAGACGGCTCCTCTAGCTGTAGCGCTATGCTTTGAAGTGGCCTCCTGCAGTAAACCTACCGCGCTGATGGAAAGTAAGAGAGCTACTGGACTTTTGAACGGCTTGTTTAACTTTAAAACACTTCCAGACGCTTCAGTTGACAAGTCAAAAGTAAAATGCAACCTGTGTCAAATGGAGTTTAACTACCACCGGAGTACGTGGAGTTTGAGTTAGCACCTCCACGCTAAACACCCAGGTGCAGCCAAGCCAGCCTCAGCTCCACCAAAGGACCATTTTGGAGTGTGGGAGTCGCAGCAGAGCTGTGATTGATTCCCAGTTAAGACACTCTGGTAAGAAATGCTTTACATTATGGGCTTAAAACTGCCTTCAAATGGAAAATAACAGGATTTTAAACATGCAATTCAAAACGTGATTAATCGCGATTAACTATGGAAATACTGCGATTAATCTCGATTAAAAAAAATTAATCGTTTGACAGCCCTAATAAAAATATATAAACTAACATATATTTTGAAGCTAACTGTTTCTAGCATGAGGCCTGATGACTTTTAACGTACAACACATTCACACTTTCTCCTCACACACACACACACACACACACACACACACACACACTTTAATTTAAAGCATTAAAACACATTTAATCTCTGAACCGCTGTGATTATATGACAGCTGCAGTTCCTGTCCTTCGTATCATAATTACATCTAAACCTTCTCGCAGTTCGTATCCAGGTAGCGATGATGATGATGATGATGATGATGATGATGATGCTCCTCTGCTGCTTATCGACGCCACATAATGTCTCACAAGAACAGATTTATTTCTTTTTTTAATATGCATAACTGAATGAATCTCTGCTGCTGCTGCTGCTGCGTATCAGGTGGACTGCAGGGTTTTTAGATTCATCCGTCTCATTTCAATAGATAGTGTATTATCTCGTGTAGCTGGAGGAGGAACGTTGGGCCACACAGAGACTCGTACAGAAGTCGACTTCTCTTTTTTTTTTTTGTTGAAAAATAGAAAACTAGATATTCACACAAAGCTAAATGTGTTGCACAAAAAAAAAAAAAAAAGGAAGAAAAAGAAAGAAACCCAACGTCTCCTCTCACCTTTTACCGGGTTTTTCATTAACTTTTAATAAAACGCGGCGGCTCGCAGGCACGTTGCGTTATTCGGGTGATGTTGTGTTGTCATGGCGATGTGTAAAAGCAACCCCTCCCCCCCCCCTCCTTCACCTCCCAATGAAGCTGGACTGCTGATGATTGGATTCTTCTATTATCATGAGTTTCATCGTTTCCCCCAGCAGAGCTCACACTCTTTCTAACCCTCCGAGGCTGTTATATGTTATATTATATTATATTATATTATTATTATATTATTATTATATTATATTTTATTATATTATATAGCATCTTTTTGTCAGGAGGAAGTGTGTCTGTCTCTTTGTGCTCTTATCTGTCGTGACGCTGAATGACTTTTGATGTAAAGAAAAAGTTCCCCGTCCGTTTTGACTGTTCCTTCTTTCTTCCCTTCCTCCCTTCCTTCCTTCCTTCCTTCCTTCCTTCCTTCTTTCCTGCTTTCTTTTCTCTTTTCCTTCCTTACCTCCTTCTTTCTTTCTTTCCTTCCTTCTTCCCTCCCTCCTCCCTCCCTCCTTCCTTCATTCCTCCTTTCCTTCCTTCTTTCCTGCTTTCCTTCCTTACCTCCTCCTTCCTCCCTCCCTCCTTTCATTCCTCCTTCCTTCCCTCCTTCCTTCCTCCCTCCCTCCACAGAAGAGGGAGGATAGAAGGAAGGTAGGAGGGAGGGAGGAGAGGAGGAAAGAAAGGAAAGAAGGAAGGATGAAGGAAGGAAGGAAAGTAGGAGGGAGGGACGGAGGAAGGAAGGAAGGAAAAGAGAAGAGGCAGGGAGGAAAGAAGGAAGGAAGGAAAGCGTTTACTGTATAAAGAGTTGAATATCTCTCCAACATGCAGCGACAGCGAGTGGAGCTCGGGATGGAATGAGATGATAATAAGAGTTTATTGCAGCTCTGAGTCTAAACTAGCAGACGGGTTTATTTAGTAGAGAAGGTTTTAACTCAGAGGTGGAAATAAAGAACAGAAAAGAAACATAAGGCAATATAAAAAAAGCATTTAAATATAATTAAAATGTGCAAAATGCAAAATTGGAAATAAATCAAATAAGACAAGAGGATAAAAAGTTATGAAGCAGTGTGAGATATTAAACATTAAATCTGGTTTAATAAAAAGCTTCAAATATATAAATCCTACTGAGTCCTTTAATCCTCCTGTTAGGAAGGAAGGAAGGAAGGAAGGGAGAGAAGGGGGATGGGAAGGAAGGAAGGAAGGGAGGGAGGGAGGGAGGGAGGGAGGGAGGAAGAAAGGGAAGACGGAAGGAAGGAAGCAAGGAAGGAAAGAAAGACAGATGGAAGGGAAGACAGATGGAAGGAAGGAAGCAAGGAAGGTAAGACAGATGAAAGGAAGGAAGGGAGGGAGGAAGGGAAGACAGATGGAAGGAAGGAAGGAAGGAAGGGAAGACAGATGGAAGGAAGGAAGCAAGGAAGGGAGGAAAGACAGATGGAAGGGACGGCAGATGGAAGGAAGGAAGGGAAGACAGATGAAAGGAAGGAAGGAAGGATGGAAGGGAGGGAGGAAGGGAAGATACATGGTAAGAAGAAATGGAAGGCAGATGGAAGCGAGGAAGGAAGGGAAGACAGATGGAAGGAAGGAAGGAAGAGAAGACAGATGGAAGGAAGGAAGGAAGGAAAGACAGATGGAAGGGAAGACAGATGATGGAAGGAAGGAAGGAAGGAAAGACAGATGGAAGGAAGGAAGGAAGGATAAAGTTTACGTAGTGTATTTTAAAACAAACTAAAGCAGCAGCCTTTTAAAACTGGGACAGATGAATCCTAACATTATATTTAGGTGGAGACGTCCTCGCTGTGGACAGATGAAGCCTAACAAAGAAGAAACTCCTAACTACGGGTCGAAACTAGGTCGAGAAAAAAAAGTTGGTAACAAAAAAAGTGATATAAAAAAAAGTCGGTGCCAAAAAAAAAGTCGGTACCAAAAAAAAAGTCGGTACCAAAAAAAGTGATATAACAAAAAGTCGGTAGCAAAAAAAAGTCGGTACAAAAAGAATGTCGGTACCAAAAAAAAGTCGGTACCAAAAAAAGTGATAAAAAAAAAAAGTCGGTACCAAAAAAAAGTCGGTAACAAAAAAAGTCGGTACCAAAAAAAAGTCGGTACAAAAAAAGAGTCGGTACCAAAAAAAAAGTCGGTACCAAAAAAAGTGATATAAAAAAAAGTCGGTACCAAAAAAAAGTCTGTACCAAAAAAAAAGTCGGTACCAAAAAAAGTGATAAAAAAAAAGTCTGTACCAAAAAAAAGTCGGTACAAAAAAAGAGTCGGTACCAAAAAAAAAGTCTGTACCAAAAAAAGTCGGTACCAAAAAAAAGTCGGTACAAAAAAAGAGTCGGTACCAAAAAAAAGTCGGTACCAAAAAAAGTGATATAAAAAAAAGTTGGTAACAAAAAAAAGTCGGTACAAAAAAAAAGTCGGTACCAAAAAAAAGTCGGTACAAAAAAAAGTCTGTACCAAAAAAAGTGATAAAAAAAAGTCGGTACCAAAAAAAAGTTGGTACCAAAAAAAAGTCGGTACCAAAAAAAATTCGGTACCAAAAAAAAGTCTGTACCAAAAAAAGTCGGTACAAAAAAAAGTCTGTACCAAAAAAAAAGTCGGTACCAAAAAAAGTGATATAACAAAAAGTCGGTAGCAAAAAAAAGTCGGTACAAAAAAAATGTCGGTACCAAAAAAAAGTCGGTACCAAAAAAAAGTCGGTACCAAAAAAAGTGATAAAAAAAAAAAGTCGGTACCAAAAAAAAGTCGGTACAAAAAAAGAGTCGGTACCAAAAAAAAAGTCTGTACCAAAAAAAGTCGGTACAAAAAAAAGTCGGTAACAAAAAAAGTGATATAAAAAAAAGTCGGTACCAAAAAAAAGTCGGTACCAAAAAAAGTCATATAAAAAAAAGTCGGTACCAAAAAAAAGTCGGTACCAAAAAAAAAGTCGGTGCCAAAAAAAGTGATATAACAAAAAGTCGGTAGCAAAAAAAAGTCGGTACAAAAAAAATGTCGGTACCAAAAAAAAGTCGGTACCAAAAAAAGTGATAAAAAAAAAGTCGGTACCAAAAAAAAGTCGGTACAAAAAAAGAGTCGGTACCAAAAAAAAAGTCTGTACCAAAAAAAGTCGGTACCAAAAAAAAGTCGGTACAAAAAAAGAGTCGGTACCAAAAAAAGAGTCGGTACCAAAAAAAGTGATATAAAAAAAAAGTCGGTACCAAAAAAAAGTCGGTACCAAAAAAAGTGATATAAAAAAAAAAGTTGGTACAAAAAAAAAGTCAGTGCCAAAAAAAAGTTGGTACCAAAAAAAAGTCTGCCAAAAAAAAGTTGGTACCAAAAAAAAGTTGGTACAAAAAAAAAAGTCAGTACCAAAAAAGAGTCGGTACCAAAAAAAAAGTCGATACCAAAAAAAGACTCGGTACCAAAAAAAAAGTCAGTACCAAAAAAGAGTCGGTACCAAAAAAAGAGTCGAATTTTTTTTGTACCGACTTTTTTTTTTTGGTACCAACTTTGTTTTTTTTCTTACCGACTTTTTTTCGTACCCTTTTTTTTGTTTATATCAGTTTTTTTTTGTGTGTGTTTCCTTTTTTTTTAACAACTTTTTTTTGGTACCAACTTTTTTTTTGCCCTTTTCTTTTTTTCTTGTCACCAGACTTTTTCTTGTTTGCCTGGCCCTAATACTCTGTCACAGAAGCCTGAGCACGTTTCATCGCAAATGTAATTTCGTGCCAAAATGAGC
The DNA here is from genome assembly GCF_027409825.1 of Scomber japonicus. Classification (NCBI taxonomy): domain Eukaryota; kingdom Metazoa; phylum Chordata; class Actinopteri; order Scombriformes; family Scombridae; genus Scomber; species Scomber japonicus. Next base: position 2,240,321 of record NC_070594.1, on the reverse strand, counting down.
ACCGGGCCGACTAACCTGCATTAATACACCCTCCTCCTCCCATGTCAGCGTTTTAATGAACAAACCGGCTCAGACGCAGGAGAACAAGTCGTCCTCCTGCTGGAAGGTAAATATTTCTCCATCTCTTTCCATCACTTCCTCTGATGCTTCCACTCGGTCTCACTCTTGACTCTTTACTGATTGAATGAATTAATCACCTTCCTCCTGTTTGACTGCTGCTGTTTCATTCAATTAATCTAATGTATTTATTTTTTTGTGTCTTACTTTTTTTTATAACCGACTTTTTTAGTACCGAATTTTTTTTGTACCGACTTTTTTTTTCTTACTGACTTTTTTTCGTACCCTTATTTTTGTTTATATCAATTTTTTGTGTACCGACTTTATTTTATAGCAACTTTTTTTCGTACCGACTTTTTTTTTCGTACCAACCTTTTTTTCGTACCAACCTTTTTTTCGTACCAACTTTTTTTTCGTACCGACTTTTTTCGTACCAACCTTTTTTGTGCCAACTTTTCGTTTTTTTACCAACTTTTTTTTTTTCTTACCGACTTTCTTTTTTCTAACTGACTTTTTTTTCGTACCCTTTTTTTTGTTTATATCAATTTTTTGTTTTGTACTTTTTTTCTTACCGGCTTTTTTTTTCATACTAACTTTTTTTTTTTTTTTTTTTTTACCGACTTTTTTTCATACGGACTTTTTATTTTGTACCTACTTTTTTTTCGTCCCAACTTTTTTTCGTACCAACTTTTTTTTCGTACCTACTTTTTTTTCATACCAACTTTTTTCGTACCAACTTTTTTTCGTACCAACTTTTTTTGTGCCAACTTTTCGGCTTTTTACCAATTTTTTTTTTCTTACCGACTTCCTTTTTTCTTACTGACTTTGTTTTCGTCCCTTTTTTTGATTTATATCAATTTTTTGTGTACCGACTTTATTTTATAGCAACTTTTTTTCTTACCAACCTTTTTTTTTTCTGACTTTTTTTTTGTACTGACTTTTTTTTCTACCAACATTTTTTTTTCTACCGACTTTGTTTTGTACCAACCTTTTTTTCGTACCGACTGTTATTTTTCTACCGACTTTTTTTTCTACCGACTTTTTTTTTCTACCGACTTTATTTTGTACCAACTTTTTTTCATACCAACTTTTTTTATTATTTATTCTTTTTTTTAAATTTTATTTTATTATTCTTATTTAAATTACATTATATCTCATTTTTCCTGGGTAAAGATTGCACAACAGGAGGGTTAAACATTTCATGTGATGCTACTTCAGTTCATTTTAAATATAGATATTAATAAGACTAACACCAACTTTTTTTTCTACCGACTTTCTTTTTCTACCGACTTTTTTAGTACCGAATTTTTTTTGTACCGACTTTTTTTTTTTGGTACCAACTTTTCGTTTTTTTACCAACTTTTTTTTCATACCCTTTTTTTTGTTTATATCAATTTTTTGTGTACCGACTTTATTTTATAGCAACTTTTTTTCTTACCGTCTTTTTTTTTCGTACCGACTTTTTTTTCTACCGACTTTATTTTGTACCAACTTTTTTTCCTACCAACGTTTATTATTAATTAATTAATTTATTTTTTAAATTGCATTATTCTTATTTTAATTACATTATATCTCATTTTTCCTGGGTAAAGATTGCACAGCAGGAGGGTTAAACATGTGATGTGATGCTACTTCAGTTCATTTTAAATATAGATATTAATAAGACTACTACAGAAAACATCCTGGAACTCACTTTATAAATACTACTGACTATCCCTCTAACAAAGCGTTAGATGTAGTTTTGTCTCAGTCTTGTTTTATTAGGAGTTTCATGAAATAAGATTTAAATACAGAATAAATGTTTGAAGTGACAACATGCAACCTTTAATAATGATAAATAATAATAAATTAATGAATTCTTGCTTCTGACAGCCGGCTCTGACAGTTTATCTCTTTAAGTTAAGAGCAAAGACAAAAGGATAAAAGGATAAAAGCAAAAAGAGCAAAAAAACATATTTCAGCCTAAATAATGAGCTTCACATTCAGCTGCCAAAAACTCAAGCTTTGAACTTTCCCACCAAATTATGACTTTAACTCTTCCATTAAAACTGATTTCTCTTCAGTTTGATGTGGAAGTCTCTCAGCTGTTCTAGTGTTTTATTATTTGATATTTGGGAAGGAAGGGAGGAAACGAGGGAGGAAGGAAGGACAGAAAGATGGAAGGAAAGGAGGGAGAAAGGGAGGAAAGGGAGGAAGGAAGGAAGGGAGAGAGGAAGGAAGGAAGAAGGGAGGGAGGGAGGAAGGAAGAAAGAAGGGAGGAAGGATGGAAAAGAGGGAGGGAGGAAGGTAGGGGGAAGAAAGAAAGAGAAGGACGGAGGGAGGGAGGAAGAAAAGAAGGAGGGAGGAAGGAAGGAAGGAGGGAGGAAGGAAGGAAGGAAAGGAAGGAAGGAAGGAGGGAGGAATTAAGTAAGGAAGGAAGGTAGGAGGGAGGGAGGATGGAGGAATTAAGGAAGGAAGGAAGAGAGGGAGGAAAGGAGGGAGGAAGGAAGGGAGTAAAGAAAAGAAAGAAAGCAGGAAGGATGGAGGAATTAAGGAAAGAAGGAAGGGAGGAAAGGAAGGAAGGAAGGTAGGATGGAGGGAGGGAGGGAGTGAAGAAAGGAAAGAAGGAAGGGAGGAAGGAAAGGAAGGAAGGATGGAGGAATTAAGGAAGGAAGGAAGGAAGGAAGGAAGTAAGTAACAGTCAAAACAGACAGGAATGTTAAAAGAAGAAGAAAACTAAAGAAAGGTTCTGCTCTTGACTCCCAATCCTGCACCTTTGGGTGAGAAGCGGGTGTTAGGTTTGTGAGGGAGGGAGGAAGGGAGGGAGGAAAGGAGGGAGGAAGGAAAGGAGGGAGGAAAGGAAAGGTTTGTGAATGAGCTTGATATCCAGTGAATGAGCTCTTCAGTAGCTGTCAGCGAGGCGAGCAGCAGCTGCTCTCTGAAGCCACGTGGAGCTCACTGAATGAATGAACTCATATTAAAGAAAGGAAACGCTGAATAAACGACAGATTACATTTTCATCTGACACCGCAGACGCTTAGCAGACACTCTGATGGAGAGGGATTCAAAGCAAAGGGAGGAAGGAAAGAAGGAAGCAAGGAAGGATGGAAGGACACTGACACCCTAATGGAGAGGGATTTAAAGCAAAGCGGTGGAATAACCTTCAACTGTGACTTTAAACATAAAACATAAAAATGAGGATTTAATGATGATTAACCCTCCTGTTAGAGGAAGGGAGGAAGGAAGGAAGTAAGGAGAAAAGGAAGGGAGGAGAGAAGGAAAGAAGGACAGAGGAGAGGAGGAAGGTAGGGGGAGGAAAGAAAGAGAGAAGGAGGGAAGGAAGAAAAGGGGGGTGGAGGAAAGAAAGAAGGAAGGAAGGAAGGAAGGGGGGGGGGGGGGAAGAAGGAAGGAAGGAAGGAAGGGACGAAGGAAAGGAGGAAGGAAAGATTGAAAGGAGGAAGGAATGAAGGAAGTAAGGAAAGAAGGAAGGGACGAAGGAAAGGAGGAAGGAAGGATTGAAAGGAGTAAGGAGGGAAAGGGACGAAGGAAGGGACGAAGGAAAGGAGGAAGGAAGGATTCCTCCACCTCCTCCTCTTCCTTCTCCACCTCCTCCTCCTCCTCCTCCTCCTCCTCTCCCCTCTCTTCCTCCTCCTCCCTCTCCCCTTCCTCCTCTTCCTCCTCCTCCTGTTCTTCCCCCTCTTCCTCCTCCTTCTCCTCCTTCTCCTCCTCCTCCTTCTCTTCCTCCTCCTCCTCTCATCAGTATTCACGTCTTGCTGTTTTTAGTGTTGCAGACCTTCACTCATCACGTTCTTCTCGGCTAATTTTTGGATCATCATGATGAAAAATCACCAAGGCGGCCCCAGAGTGTGTATGTGTGTGTGTGTGTGTGTGTGTGTGTGTGTGTGTGTGTGTGTGTGTGCGTTCGTGTGTGTGTGTGTTATACCTTAAAACATATAAAGAATCCCTTCTCTTCACATTAAATCCTGCTGAAGAGCCGACGAGTGAAGATAAAGTTATTTTATTTAAGATATATAAACATGACAGCGCTGCACAAAAGTTTAAAGCTATTAAAAGTAAAGTTTGGACATTTTTATTATCTTATATATTCATAGTTTTTATTGATCCGTGAACTTGATCCAAAGTTGAGTAAACAGCAGAAACTTAGCCCCTCGTGTTGGAGGGAGGGAAAGAGGAAGGAATTAAGGAGAGAAGCAAGGGAGGAAGGAAAGGAGGAAGGGGGGAGGGAAGAGGGAAGAAGGAAGGAAAGGAGTAAGGAGGGAGGAAGGAAAGGAGTATGGACGAAAAGAAGAAGGAATTAAGGAGAGAAGCAAAGGAGGAAGGAAAGGAGGGAGGGAGGGAAAGAGGAAGGAATTACGGAGAGAAGGTAAGAAGGAAGGAAGGAAAGGAGTAAGGATGAAAAGAAGAAGGAATTAAGGAGAGAAGCAAGGGAGGAAGGAAAGGAGGGAGGGAGGGAAAGAGGAAGGAATTAAGGAGAGAAGCAAGGGAGGAAGTAAAGGAGGGAGGGAAGAGGGAGGGAGGGAGGGAGGGAAAGAGGAAGGAAGTAAGGAGAGAAGGAAGGAAAGGAGTATGGACGAAAAGAAGAATGAATTAAGGAAAGAAGCAAGGCAGGAAGGAAAGGAAGAGAGGAAGGAAAGGACGTCCTGATTGACAGGTTGATTGACCAATGTCCTCCAGATCCAGCCCTCGTAACCATAGCAACCTCCCCGCTCCGCCCATGGCTCCGCCTCATGCCCATATAAGTAAGAATCCGTGTTTTTATTTTTCCCAGCATGCACCTGAAATGTTCAAGATGGCGCTGCCCAGATTAGAAACTATTGGCTTCTGAGCAGCAGTCCACAAACCAATGGGTGACGTCACGGATGATACTATATAGCAGTGGATCATTATATGGCAGAGCGGGTCAATCAACCTGTCAATCAGGACGTAGCCACGCCCTAATGCATACCCTGCTTTATCGTCACATATAAAATCAGGGAGGCCAAAATGTCCCAAATGAACATCATACTGCATTGAAGAAGGCTTTAAACTAGCGATTGAGACCATAAACACATTTTGAAAACGTTTACTGAGGTTAGAAATCAAGTGAGAAGTTGGTGAATTCTCCATTGACTTGTATAGAGACGGTCGCCCCCTGGTGGCCTTTTGATAGAATGCAGCGTATCAGCAGTGGATCATTATATAGCATTGGTCCATTATATAGCATTGGTCCATTATATAGCATTGGATCATTATATAGCAGTGGATCATTATATAGCATTGGTCCATTATATGGCATTGGATCATTATATAGCATTGGTCCATTATATAGCATTGGATCATTATATAGCAGTGGATCATTATATAGCATTGGTCCATTATATGGCATTGGATCATTATATAGCATTGGTCCATTATATAGCATTGGTCCATTATATGGCATTGGATCATTATATAGCAGTGGATCATTATATAGCATTGGATCATTATATGGCATTGGATCATTATATAGCATTGGATCATTATATAGCAGTGGAGCATTATATAGCATTGGTCCATTATATGGCATTGGTCCATTATATGGCATTGGATCATTATATAGCATTGGTCCATTATATGGCATTGGTCCATTATATGGCATTGGTCCATTATATAGCATTGGTCCATTATATGGCATTGGTCCATTATATGGCATTGGTCCATTATATGGTATTGGATCATTATATAGCATTGGTCCATTATATGGCATTGGTCCATTATATAGCATTGGTCCATTACATGGCATTGGATCATAATATAGCATTGGATCATTATATGGCATTGGATCATTATATGGCAGTGGATCATTATATGGCAGTGGATCATTATATGGCATTGGATCATTATATAGCATTGGTCCATTATATGGCATTGGTTCATTATATAGCATTGGTCCATTATATGGCATTGGTCTATTATATGGCATTGGTCCATTATATGGCATTGGATAATTATGTGGCAGTGGATCATTATATAGCAGTGGTATATTGGCTATACCAAGACAGTGAACCAGGTTATCAGTCTCAGCTTTGTCTCCTGCACACAGTGTTTCAGGTTTTCTTTGGCAGGTCGGTCTTTCTCCTCCTTCTTAATGATGTTAGATAGTTCTTTATATTTGGGCTTGTTGCCATGGTGCAGGTTAACTTTGGGCCCAATCAGATGCAGTTTTATTACTCAGCTTCCAACATGTCTTCCTCCCAGGTTCTGCAGGGTTCAGGTTGTTTTCCTCTCGTTTTCATGATGCTAGTTTTTTTAGGTTAGCGGTTTGTCTCTTTGTGTTTATTGTAGTTCAGCTCGAGTTCATTTCTGTTTATTTTCGCTGTCAGCCTGAGTTGAAGTCATAAAGATTGTTTTTTGGAGATTCATTGTTGCTGCTGGTTGTTAGGAGTCTCTGTCTTTAACGTTGCTCCAGGGTTTCTCTCTGTAGACACGGGTCGTAACAAGGAAGGAAGGAAGGAAGGAAGGGAGGGAGGGAGGAAGGGAAGGAGGGAGGGTGGAGGGTGGAGGGAGGGATCTTTTCCTCCCTCCCTCCACCCTCCAGGAAGGAAGGAAGTAAGGAGAGAAGGATGGGAGGAAGGAAGGAAGGAAGTAAGGGAGGAAGGAAGGAAGAAAGGAAGGACGGGAGGAACTTTCATTGTTGCTGCTGGTTGTTAGGAGTCTCTGTCTTTAACGTTGCTCCAGGGTTTCTCTCTGTAGTAATAATAATAATCATAATGCATTATTTAAAGGAACCTTTCAAAGCACTGTAACACGGAAGGAAGGAAGGAAGGAAGGGAGGGAGGAAGGCAGGAACGGAGTACGGACGAAAAGAGGAAGGAATTAAGGAGGAAGGAAGGAAGGAACATTAGACTTACAGTAGTTATTCATTCATTATGTGAGGAAGGAAGGAAGGGAGGACAAAGGGAAGGAAGGAAGGAAGGAAGGAAGGAAAAAATTAAGGAAAGGAGGGAGGACAAAAGGAAGGAAGGAAGGGAGGACAAAAGGAAGGAAGGAAGGAAGGAAGGAACGGAGTAAGGACAAAAAGAGGAAGGAAGGAAGGTAGGAAGGAAGGATCCTTCCTTCCTTCTTTCCTTCCTTCCTTCCTTATAAAGACGTTTAAAGTTAAAAGGAGACGGGACCGATGAGGTTTCCTGCTGCAGACGTCTTGATTATCAGGTGTAATCTATGTCTCTTTAATCTAAAACATGACATCCATCACACACACACACACACACACACACACACACACACAGGTACACACACACACACACACACACACACAGACCAGTGGACTGAATCCTGCGAGAGCGGCCGAGCGTGTGAAGCTTTGTGGACTGTCAGAGTGTGATGGATGATGTGTTTCCTGTGTGTGTGTGTGTGTGTGTGTGTGTGTGTGTGTATCAGCGAGAAGATACAGTCTGCTAGATGTTGGATGGTGTGTGAGACGTGTAGACAAGTTTAAGACAAGCTAATTTTATATAGTGTCAGTATCAGTGTGTTACTACTGTACGTAAACATCTCCACATATAATTTTAATATGTTTTGTATATTCTGAATAATATATTTTTTTGTCACTATTAATTTATCTCCTGGTTCAACAGTAAGAATTGGAAGCATAAAAACAAACAATTAAAAACAAAACAAAACCTGATTATAGTGAAAAGAAGAAGAAGAAGAAAAAAGTACAATTAAACACTGAAAATTGGAAATATTAAAACATACAAATAAAACAAAAAACACCCTTATGATGAGCAACATAGATGCTTTTCCGGGTTTACCGGGGCCCCCCTGGAGCCAGGCCTGGGGGAGGGGCTCGGGGGCGAGCGCCTGGTGGCCGGGCCTTCTCCCATGGGGCCCGGCCGGGCACAGCCTGAAAAGGGGACATGGGACCCCACTCCCACAGACCCACCACCAGTGAGAGGGGCCAAAGGGGTCGGGTGCGCTGTGAGCTGGGCGGCAGCCGAAGGCGGGGACCTTGGCGGTCCGACCCTCGGCTGCAGAAGCTAGCTCTAGGGACGTGGAACGTCACCTCTCTGGTGGGGAAGGAGCCTGAGCTGGTGCGCGAGGTTGAGAAGTTCCAGCTAGATATAGTCGGCCTCACCTCGACGCACAGCAAGGGCTCTGGAACTAGTCTTCTCGAGAGGGGTTGGACTCTCTTCCACTCTGGAGTTGCCACTGGTGAGAGGCGCCGGGCAGGGGTGGCAATACTTATTGCCCCCCGGCTTGGTGCTTGTATGTTGGAGTTTGGAGTCCAAACAGCAGCTCAGAGTATCCACCCTTCTTGGACTCCTTGGAGGGGGTGCTGGAGAGTCTCCCTCTGGGGATTCCCTCGTTCTGCTGGGGGACTTCAACGCCCATGTTGGTAGCGACAGTGAGACCTGGAGGGGTGTGATTGGGAGGAACGGCCCCCCTGATCTGAACCCGAGCGGTGTTCTGTTGTTGGACTTCTGTGCTCGTTACGGATTGTCCATAACAAACACCATGTTCAAGCATAAGGGGGGGGGGGGGGGGGGTCCATATGTGCACGTGGCACCAGGACACCCTAGGCTGCAGTTCCATGATTGACTTCGTAGTCGTGTCGTCGGACGCCTTCCGGTAAGGAAGCAGTGCCGGGGGGCTCGGGTGCAGCGTCTGCAGTAATGCGGACTCTGCACGGACGTCTCCCTGGTGGAGGTGTTCAGGGCCCGTCCCACCGGTAGGAGACCCAGGACCTGGGAACGCCTCGGGATCCCCCGGGAAGAGCTGGACGAAGTGGCTGGGGAGAGGGAAGTCTGGGCTTCCTGAGGCTGCTGCCCCCGAGACCCGACCCGGGATAAGAGGAAGAAGACGGTAACGGTACTTTAATCTGGTATTTCATTTAATGATGTGAACATAAAATATGAATTCATGTTTCTGTCAGCTCCTCCGATAAAATCAGCTGTTTTATATTAACATACAAACCTTCATGATCCAACATGTTTATAAAAACTGTGATTTTATGAAGTAAAACATAAAAATCAGAAACATAATTAACAGATGAATCATTAATGGTTGATCTTGTTTGATCTCATGGTATATATATAAAATGCTGTCTTTATATCTTTAAATGTTTTATATATCAATATGTTTTTAATTTGTGAAGTTTAAAGAGTTCAACCATCAAACGCTGATGAGTTATTTTTTCTATTTTATTAATTTAAAGAAGAAGAAACATAAACATATCAATCAATAATGAAAACAGTCGTTAGCTCGTTTCATCACTTTGACCTGATGATGTTAATATAAAGTATAAAAACTGTGTTAAAGTAGTTTTAATAACTTTATATCTTTGTGTTTTATTCAGTTTTTGGACAAATTATATATATATTTAAAGACTTCTTCTCTCAGAAAGTGTGATGAGCATTTTATTAATCTGTATTATGATATTTTATAAACTAAAACATAAAAAGAAGAAACATAATTAACCTTTATTAATCATTAATGGAAATAATTAGTTGCATCTTGTTTGATCTCTTTGATCTGATAATAAAATATAAAATATAAAAACAGTGTTTTATATCTTTATATCTCATATTCCAACATCTGTGTGTTTTATATATATTTAAATACTTCTACTCTCAGAAAATGTGATGTATATTATAAACTAAATAATAATAATTAAAAATAATAATAATAGAAATGCTAATAATAATCATAACAACTAGGGCTGTCAAACGATTAATTTTTTAAATCGAGATTAATCGCAGAATTTCCATAGTTAATCACGATTAATGGCGTTTTGAATTGCATGCTTAAAATCCTGTTATTTTCCATTTGAAGGCAGTTTTAAGCCCATAATGTAAAGCATTTCTTACCAGAGTGTCTTAACTGGGAATCAATCACGGCTCTGCTGCGACTCCCACACTCCAAAATGGTCCTTTGGTGGAGCTGAGGCTGGCTTGGCTGCACCTGGGTGTTTAGCGTGGAGGTGCTAACTCAAACTCCACGTACTCCGGTGGTAGTTAAACTCCGTTTGACACAGGTTGCATTTTACTTTTGACTTGTCAACTGAAGCGTCTGGAAGTGTTTTAAAGTTAAACAAGCCGTTCAAAAGTCCAGTAGCTCTCTTACTTTCCATCAGCGCGGTAGGTTTACTGCAGGAGGCCACTTCAAAGCATAGCGCTACAGCTAGAGGAGCCGTCTACGGGGGAGGAGAAGGGACAAAAAGGCTTGACACATTAAAATGCCATTAAAAAAAAAATTAACGCACTATGGACAAAAGGAAGGAAGGAAGGAATGGAGGAAGGAGGGAGGAAGGAAGGAAAGAAGGAAGGAAGGAACGGAGTAAGGACGAAAAGAGGAAGGAATTAAGGAGAGAAGGAAAGAAGGAAGGGAGGAAAGGAGGGAGGGAAGAGGGAGGGAAAGAAGGAAGGGAGGAACGGAGTAAGGACGAAAAGAGGAAGGAATTAAGGAGAGAAGCAAGTGAGGAAGAAAAGGAGGAAGGAGGGAGGGAAGAGGGAGGGAAAGAGGAAGAAGTAAGGAGAGAAGCAAGGGAGGAAGGAAAGGAAGGAGGGAAGAAGGAAGGGAGGAAAGGAGTAAGGACGAAAAGAGGAAGGAATTAAGGAGAGAAGCAAGGGAGGAAGGAAAGGAGGGAGGGAAGAGGGAGGGAAAGAGGAAGGAAGTAAGGAGAGAAGGAAAGAAGGAAGGAAGGAAAGGAGTAAGGACGACAAGAGGACGGAATTAAGGAGAGAAGCAAGGGAAGAAGTAAAGGAGGGAGAGAGGGAGGGAAAGAGGAAGGAAGTAAGGAGAGAAGGAAAGAAGGAAGGACGGAAGGAGTAAGGACGACAAGAGGACGGAATTAAGGAGAGAAGCAAGGGAAGAAGTAAAGGAGGGAGAGAGGGAGGGAAAGAGGAAGGAAGTAAGGAGAGAAGGAAAGAAGGAAGGACGGAAGGAGTAAGGACTAAACTCTTAGTGTTAGGGTTAGCTCTGTTAATCTGCTTTTTAACAGTTTCTCAGTGATTTACTGTCCTGATGGAGAGTGATGCTGGATCATTAGCTCTGTGTGTGTGTGTGTGTGTGTGTGTGTGTGTGTGTGTGTGTGTGTGTGTGTGTGTGTGTGTGAAGCTAATCGTCTAATAATTGGATGTGATGGCAGAACGTCGGCTGTGATGATGAATTACCGGCTGCAGCGCTGCGAGAGGCACAGCAGGTAGGTGGCAGATGCTGCAGGTGTGTGTGTGTGTGTGTGTGTGTGTGTGTGTGTGTGTGTGTGTGTGTGTGTGTGTGTGTGTGTGTGTGTGTGTGTGTGTCAGAGTGTGGATGAAGAATTCTCCCTACAAGCTTCAGCGTTACAGTCCTATAGAGAAGCTTGCATAACCAATTCAAACATATTGTAAGATGGAGGAGGATCAGCTGGAGCCTTAGGGGAGACACACACACACACACACACACACACACACACACACACACACACACACACACACACACACACACACACACACACATTGAAACAGAGCTTATATAGAAGCAGCCCACCATGCAGAGGAGCTGTGCAGCAGGAAGCTCGTCTAATCTACTCTCTCTCACACTGAGCCTCAGACTGTGCTGCTTACTTTATTTCATCCCTTTCCTTTTCTTTCCTTTTTCTTTTTCTTTTTCTTTTTTTCACTCTTTCATTGTCCTTTTCTTTTTCCTCCCTCCTCGTACAGACTCATCGCCGGCGTCCCGGGGAGCCGAGCTCAGAACTCAGAAACACACTGGAAGGATTTTATTCCACAAGACTTTAAACTTTACAGTCGAGGAAAAGACGCCTGAACTCACCACAGACATATTAAATATATAATATAATTTACCTTCCTTCCTCCCTCGTTACTCCTTTCCTCCCTTCCTTCCTTCCTCCCTTCCTTCCTCCCTTCTTTACTCCTTTCCTTCCTTTCTTCCTTTCCTTCCTTCCTTCCTTCCTTCCTTTCTTCCTGCCTCCTTACTCCTTTCCTCCCTCCCTCCCTCCTTACTCCTTTCCTACCTTCCTTCCTCCTTTCCTCCTCCCTCCCTCCTTACTCTTTTCCTACCTTCCTTCCTTCCTTCTTTACTCCTTTCCTTCTTTCCTTCCTTACTCCCTTCCTTCCTCATTTATCTGCTTAACTCTCACTAAAGCTAGGAGAGATGCTTCTAATTAAAACTCTACATTAACTTTATTCTCTTCATCCTTCTTTAACCTCCTGTTGTTCTAGAGTCAAGGAAGGAAGGAAGGAAAGGAGGGAGGAAAGGAGGGAGGAAGGAAGGGGGGAGGGAGGGAGGAAGGATGGAAAGGAGGGAGAAGGAAGGGGGGAGGAAGAAGAAAGGAGGGAGGAAGGAGGGAAAGGATAGAGGAAGGAAAGGATGAAGAAGGAAGGAAAAGCAGGAAGGGAGGAAGGAAAGGAGGAAGGGGAGTAAGGAAGGAAGGATGGGAGGGAGGAAAGGAGGAAGAAGGAAGGGATGAAGGAAAGGAGGGAGGGAGGAAGGAAGGAAGAGAGGAAGAAGGGAGGGAGGGAGGGAGAAGAAAGGGAGGAAGAAGGGAGGGAGGGAGGGAGAAGAAAGGGAGGAAAGGAGGGAGGAAGGTCCTTCCTTCCTCCCTCCTTCTCTCTTTTTTCCTTCCCCTCTCTCTTTCCTCCCCTTCTTCCCCCCTCCTTTCCTTCCTTCTTTCCTCCCTTCCTCCATCCTTCCTGCTGCAGTTAATGGATTTAAATGGCAGTAAAACATCTCAAAGCCGTCAGTGTTGAGCGTCACAGAATACAAATGTGAGGAAAATGATTTGGGAACGTTGCCTGAGGATGAGATTTAGGAAGGAGAGGAGAGAGGAGAGAGGAGAGAGGAGAGAGGAAAGGAGAGAGGAGAGAGCAGAGAGGAGAGAGGAGAGAGGAGAGAAGGATCCTTAAAGCCGAGGCAGCAGAGTCAAGGACTTTTTGAATCTAACTGATATCAATCCCAAAAACTAACATCTAGAGCTCAGGATTTACTCACATATATTCCATATTATATTCCCTAGGATGGCAAAAACCATGAACCTGCACTATTCCCT